>NW_011494707.1:3541655-3544254 GCF_000754665.1 Bison bison bison | reverse complement strand
TTTGTCCAACTAAGCCTCTTTTGGTTCTGTGCATATGTTAACCACCATCCTGTGTAACATATCTTAGTAGATTCCATATCAGGTTGTACTGAATTAGTGTTTTCTCAATTTTCTTGAAAATATTTTCACGTTCTACATAGACTTCTCACAGAGGCTGTAATTCTTCAGTCACTTCAGATTCAGGTCTGACTCCTCAAATAAACAACGCTGAGCATTATCACTAACATCTGTGGATTCATCAAGTACCAAGGAAAAGTACTCAAAATTATTTGCCTTGTCTTTGACTATTGATGATACTCCCTATGTCCTCAACTTTCAAGCAACTTTTCTTGCTGAAAGGCTAATAGTTTTAACAAGTTTATTTTCTCCATTCACATTCCTTTGCCTGCTGCAGTCAAATATGATTTAATCAACTCTGTGTTAAATGGCTTTCATTTATTGGTGAACTACACCACTAAGAAACCCATTTGTATTTTTTATTTTTGTGAAGAAACTCTACCATAATGAGTCCTTCCATTTTAAGTTTTCTTTTTTTCTTACTCTTGCTTTCCTTTACGTTGGAAATATCCTGAAGGCTGCTTAGTTTGGTAGTGTCAACCTGTATGGTATTCATTCAGCACAGCTATATAGTCATTGTAGAATAAATGCAATGCATTGCCATTTAATTGGATAAAATAATCTATAGTGCATTGTGCCTTACAAGCATGTCATTTGAAGTCCCCTTCTCTCTTCTTTTCTGGTTTTGACATGATTGGTATATACTTGTATTAAAACAAAATTTAAATGTCACATTACAGCAATTTATGAAGCTCTTGAAATCCTGTTGAGTTATACTGAATCACTGTGATTTTTGTGCTCTGAGCTGCAGTGCGAAGCAGTGAAAGTGCCGCATATGATCTCTGTTGTGACAACTGAGCAGTTGTTGTAGCACTAGAGCAGCTATAAAAATAGGTACAAGAATGAGTGTAGTTGTGTCCCAACAAAACTTTACAGTTGACACTAAAATTTGAACTTCAATAATTTTCATGTATCACAAAATATTATTTTTATTTTTCTTAATCATTTAAGAATATAGAAATTATTCTCATGTGCTGCACACAAACAGGTGGCAGTGTGAATGTGGTCCATGGGCCACAGTTTGCAGACCCCTGATTTGGACTGTCAGCTCAAGAGAATAGTTGGCAATTCTTTAAATTCTCTATTGGCCCACAGACGCTATATTAAATATTTGATGGAAAGTGCTTGTGAATTCAGTGTTGTCTTTATTTTATACATGTGAATATAAAACCATTTGTGGTAAGAAAGTAACTCCTAAAAGACTCTTCTTTTGTATTTTCACTTTATATGAACTAGAGAAAACAAAAATCTTTCTTACATTCAAGGCTGTTTCAAGGCTCTAGGACTTATCACGTATTATTTCCTCCTGTGTACATGTAAATTGTCCTCACTGAGCTTAGATTTTATTAGAAAAGACTAAAAGTAAAAAATAAGCATAGATTATGTTGGACTATTGGATAGCTTCTGTAATCAGTGAAACTCTGGAAACCAAGTTACGACATGGTCAGAAGTTAAGGCGGCGATATCATGGTACCAGTGGCCCTAACGGTGCGGACACTGACACCACCATCACTACCAGCATTGCTGCCACTGGGCTTACAATACCACTGCTGGTGTCCCCTAGAATAATCTTTCTATTCTTGTCTTTAATGTACTCTTGATCAAAGTTCCTAGAATGATCCCCATCTCACTATATTTGGATTACTTTGAATTCAAAGCTCACCTAAATTGGAATATCTGGGTAGCTTAAAGTGCATGAGAAATAGACTGAATAAGGGCTTGACAGTGAGTGAGCATGACAGTGAAATAAAATGAAGGAAGAATTCCCTGGCTTTCTAAACTGTATCTTATATTCCTGTTATTCTGTCTTATACATTCCTGTGTTATTTCTTCACAGTACATTTAAATGTTATACATTGACAGTTACTACTTTATATATTTGTATGGAAGTTGTATGTGTTTCACACCTATCTCTAAGTTCTTTACAACCCTTGCCATGTGCTGTGTTCATTATTGTAATATGAGAATTTTGGAGCACAGAATTTGACCCAAAGGTTCCGCTCAGTAATGATGAATGACTAAATGATGTAAACAGGAGGGCCAAATCACGATGGCTTCAGTAGAAAGGCATTGAAGAGTTTTGAGCAGGGAAATGATGTGATCCATTTTTACATGATTGAACTGTCTCTTTTGGGATAGGTGGATGGGAGGGGAACAGTGGTGGAAGTGAGGAAAATAATTAGGAGGAATTAAAACAGATGAGGCCAAGGGTGATGGTAGTTGGACTAGGATGGTAGCAATTGGTAGGTACAGGTAAATAGTTTCTGTGGTTACTAAGGAGGCAGAATCAATAGAACTTAGTGATAGATCGTCTATGTAGGGAGAGAAGAAAATAAAGAGGTTTGATTCTTAGGTTTTTGGCTTGAGGACAAATGTTGGGACTCCTTTTTGAATTAATGAAATACTGAAAAAAATCAGGGGCCTATTGAATATAAATTTTTGGTTTTGATTTTTGAGACATCCAAATAGAAATGTCAAATAG
>NW_011494707.1:3539304-3541555 GCF_000754665.1 Bison bison bison | reverse complement strand
TCTGTGGTTACTAAGGAGGCAGAATCAATAGAACTTAGTGATAGATCGTCTATGTAGGGAGAGAAGAAAATAAAGAGGTTTGATTCTTAGGTTTTTGGCTTGAGGACAAATGTTGGGACTCCTTTTTGAATTAATGAAATACTGAAAAAAATCAGATTTGAAGGAAGAACTTAAGAGTTCAGTTTTGGGCCTATTGAATATAAATTTTTGGTTTTGATTTTTGAGACATCCAAATAGAAATGTCAAATAGACATTTGGGTAAATGAATCTGAAACTTCTGAAGACTGTGCTTGTTGTTATTTACCTGTAGGTTGCTATTAATGCTGAGAGCAAGATTGGTTGAAATATAGAACAAGATGAGGGCATAGGACCAAACCTTGAGGAGCTCTAACCTTTGATGGCTGGAAAAAGGGACTATGAACCTACAAAGGAAATGAGTCATTTTTTCAAAAAAGGTTTAAAACCTGAATGATGCAATATTACAGAAGGCAAATGAGCAGAGGATGTGCAGGAAGGAGTGTTCAACAGTTTCAGATGGTCCTCAGAAGGATATAAAGACAAGGATGTTACAGTGGCATTTGGACTTGGTAACATGGAGACACCACCAACAACTTTAGGAAGAGAAAATTTTGGATGTGATAGGAAGCAGGAGTGTGGAGACTTAGTGTCTATGTAGTTTTTTAAAAGGTTTGACTGGGAAGCAGAGAAGTAAGTAGCATGGTAGCTGAGGAGTCCAACTCCAGGCCAGAATTCTGTGTCTCCTGAGTTGCAAGCAGATGCTTCACCATCTGAGCCACCAGGGAAGTCCAGTCTTTTAGACCCAACCATTAAGCACTGTTGTTCCCAGACTGGGTGCTTTGATTCAGAGTCCTTATTTGGGATCTGAAATACTTTTCTGCACTTTGATTCAGTACTTTTCCGTTCCTATCCCTTCCCATTTTCTTTCCCCATGGTTCACTGGTCCATAAAGAGTCAAGAGCCTTTTGCTCCAGGCTTCTCAGTAGTGAGACAACCGTTCTTCTCGCCAACCCTCTGCCTACCCCAGTGCATCCACCTGACTGCTGTTCTTTGAGGGAAAAATGTAACATTAGTCTCCTTTTTGACTCTGGGTTGCATTATCAGTAAGAAAATGAAGCTTTGATGGTTACTTTCAGTTTGACTCATTGTCCTAAGTCACTAACCCTTGATTGCCCCACAGTAGCAGTACAGAGTGGGAGAAAGACAAAAAATAAGTGAAGGACTGAAGTCCCTGAAAAAACCAGAGGAGCTGATTCTAGACCCCTTGTGGTTGCAATGACCTTTGTTTGAAGGCATCTCAATCATCACCTCTATGAAGAATTTCCTAGACTCTGCTACCCATAGCTTCTGCTTTTTCCCCATTGTCATAGTCTGCCAAGAAACACACTCGTGAAATCAGACTTCTGATAAAGCATTTCTAATGTTTTGTTGGGCTATTTACTTCTCTGCTTTTCCAGTGAGACCTTCCATTTCTAATTTGGTGAACATTAGCTAACGTTCAGTTCAGTTCAGTCGCTCAGTCATGTCTGACTTTGCGACCCCATGAATTGTAGCACACCAGTGATATGTAAATAAACTATTTTAGTTAACCATATCTGAAGACCTAAAGATTTTTTATCTTTAATATATAGTTTTGAGAAAGTTAGAGTTTGATTGACATTGCTTACTAAGAATCTATACTTATCCAAAAGCTTCATATGATACCAAAGCAGAAGGTTCACTTGAACAAATATTTAACTTGGGAAATGAATACAGACATGGAAGCCACATAAAGTAAGTTTTCTATAAGGGCAGTGCAGTTGACCTTGGTAACCACAGATTTAATATTCTGTCTTTTCAAAAGGGATATGTGTTGTATGTGAGAATTTGTAGTTTTCATGTGTCATGATAAGGCATATGTGCAAGATGGTTCAGGAGTCATGTCACTTAGCTGGCGCATGAGACCAGCTAACTGCTCAGCATTGTATCTCTGAGTGGCTTTGTAGCCTTCTGATCTTAATCATCTGAGCAATGCTCTTGAAGGATCTGATGATGTTGATAATAATAAGTTATATATGCTAACAGTAATCCACTAAGCACTTTACATGTATTATTACATTCACAACTTAGGGTACTTGGAAGTTCCTGTGCTTAATTGCTCAGTCGCATCTGAATCTTTGCTTGCCCATGGACTGTAGCCCACCAGGCTCCTCTCCATGGAATTCTCCAGGCAAGAATACTGGAGTGAGTTGCC
>NW_011494707.1:3536132-3539204 GCF_000754665.1 Bison bison bison | reverse complement strand
AAGCACTTTACATGTATTATTACATTCACAACTTAGGGTACTTGGAAGTTCCTGTGCTTAATTGCTCAGTCGCATCTGAATCTTTGCTTGCCCATGGACTGTAGCCCACCAGGCTCCTCTCCATGGAATTCTCCAGGCAAGAATACTGGAGTGAGTTGCCATGACCTCCTCCAGGGTATCCTCCCAACCCAGGGATCGAACCCAGGTCTCCTGCATTGCAGGCGGATTCTTTACCGTCTAAGCCAATATTTATTGAATGCAAGGAGTGACTAGAAGTTTAGAAATGTAAGAAGCTGTTATGAACTTAGTAGAAGTGGGAGTTTGGTTCCTGTACAATAAATATATAGAATTTGAAGATGTGTCAAGGAAGAGGAAGACTGTTTTAGGTAGATGAATGCATGAACAAAAAAAAATCATGGAAATGATAATGGACTGGTCTGAGAAGAGGGACATTTTGGATAGCAGTAGAAAATTATTAGCCAGATAGTATAGATCATGTTGCAGAGAGAGACAAACTTGGGGCTTGAAAACATTGATATAAGGGTGAAGAGTGTTGGAGGAATTTTGGTGAAGTGATAGGAAGCAAAACTAATATAGACAAAGTGGAAAGGAAGGGAATGTGGTAGAACTCGGACCAATCTGGATCAATTATTGAAGGTTTCACCTTTTCTGTTTATTTCATGCATTCAGCTCTATTTCCAGTTTCACATTCTCCAGCTCTAAATTTAATTCACTTGTATCTTATATATTCATGTATCAAGTTTAGAATGATTCAATTAGTATTAAACACTGTAGAGAGTTTTAAGTTGGACAGAAATGTACACTGAGTCTTTAAAGCAAACCTGAAGGTAACAGGCTTATATACACAGATAATTTATGAATCTTTTTCAAACTATGGAGAATAGGGAAGGTGTGGGTTGAGTATAGATTTATAGAAGCTAAAATAGAAGCAATGCAGGCAGCATTTCTGTTGTAAAAGAATGAGCTTTAGATTCAGTAGAGCAATTTTGGCCATCTTAGGAAGTTACTTTCCTACCTTAAGTAAGTTACTCTATGCAGATCTCTTATTTACAAAATGAGGATAATGTACTACTCCATAGAACTGCAGTAAGGATTAAAAAAAATGTTTAAAAAATTAGCCAATAGTAATGTATTTTGATGGAAGAAAATTTGGAAAACACATAAGTGAAGCATTAGAGTGAACATAAAAATCAGTCAAAATCCCACTGCTAAATATTCTTAACATTTTAGTTTATAACCTCTTAGTTACATGTAGATACACATACATATGTATTCATACACATGCATGTATAAGAGTTTTTTTAAACAATTCTAACATCATGCTATACTGTAATAGGCTCTTTTTAAAAACTCAGTGTACTGTAAGGACATTTTCATGGAAATACTCAACTGCATCATAATTTTTAATGACTATACAGTTTTCTGTTATTTGAATATTATCATGCTTTCTGTCATAATTTGGCATTAATGGGCATTTAATTTATTCCAAATTTGTTGTTTCACTGTTGTTTTTTTGTCTTATGTTAAACACAATGGAGTGATTAGTTTCTTATGACTCAACATCGGGATACTGCACAATACTACACAGTATTACTACAATGGGATACTGCATTGGGATACAACACTGAGATAAGCCCAGACATGTAGAACTTTCAGGTCAAAGGCTTTATGTGTATTAATGAAAACATGAAACATTTTCTTATTTTCCTCTGAAAAATTTGTATTATTTTCTGCTCTCACAAGTAACACTTGAGGGATCTGATTCCCCATACCTTTGCCAACAATAAAAACATTGTCATTTGTTTTTATCTTTGCTTGTTTCCTAGGTGAAAAATGGCGTTTAGTTTTATCTTGCAGATCTGTGCACTATAATATTTCCCTGAATGTTAGCCATTTATATAGATTTTTCTTTTTGTGAATATTGTGAGAATTCAATGAGATTGTAAGTGTAAATGATAAGGCTTAGCACCTGGTATATATTATCCTGTTATTAAGGATCAGTGTTCTTTTTTACTTAAATCCTCACTCCTTTGCATCTCCTTTCCCAGTCATGGTGCTAGTAGGAGAATACTGTAAAATCTTGTTTCATTGTTAAGGTTATTGTTTTTACAGAGAGACAGTAATAAATTATCTCTTGATTAAATTTTGGGCAGAGAACTTGGGGTGCCTGGCTTCACATTTGCCTTTTAATAGCTGAAGTGTGTATGATGTGATCTACTTCACCTCTCTAAGCCTCACTTATCTCATCTATAAAGTAGGGGTAATAATTTTCTCTTTATAATAAAGTTACCCTTATAGGTTTCAATGAGCTAATTGATGTAAAGCACTTAGTACAGTGCTAGGCACATACTGTCAGTATTTTCTTAGTAAGAAAACACTAAGAAGGTGTTTACTTGTTAATAAATAATGATCAAGGATTTGAGTACTGAGAAATTCAAAGAAGTCTTTAGGAAATGGCAAATTGTTTGATTTGAGGAGAATCTTGAGTTATATGCTGAGGAGTTTAATACTGTAGTTTTATTTGCTAGCACTATTAGGTGCTTACCAGATTAAAATCATACATTAGTTTTTGTTTCCTTTTAGAGTGTCAGTCTGGTTACAAAGGAAAACATCAGAGGGAAGAGAAAAATCAAATGACTTTAATAATTGAATAATCAATTTCTGAGTTATTGAAAGTTGCTTTTCTCAGGAAAAATAAATGTGTTGCATTTTCTCTTAATTTTAGCAGTTGAAGATGTTAGTAGAATCACTTCAATTCAGTTGCTTAGTTGTGTTCAACTTTTTGCGACCCCATGAATCGCAGCATGCCAGGCCTCCCTGTCCATCACCAACTCCTGGAGTTTACTCAAACTCATGTCCATCGAGTTGGTGATGCCATCCAGCCATCTCATCCCCTGTCGTCCCCTTCTCCTCCTGCCCCCAATCCCTCCCAGCATCAGGGTCTTTTCCAATGAGTCAACTCTTCGCATGAGGTGGCCAAAGTATTGGAGTTTCAGCTTTAGCATCAGTCCTTCCAATGAACACCCAGGACTAATCTCCTTTAGGATGGAC
>NW_011494707.1:3530378-3536032 GCF_000754665.1 Bison bison bison | reverse complement strand
GCAGTCCAAGGGACTCTCAAGAGTCTTCTCCAACACCACAGTTCAAAAGCATCAATTCTTTGGTGCTCAGCTTTCTTCACAGTCCGACTCCCACATCCATACATGACCACTGGAAAAACCATAGCCTTGACTAGACGGACCTTTGTTGGCAAAGTAATGTCTCTGCTTTTCAATATGCTATCTAGGTTGGTCATAACTTTCCTTCCAAGGAGTAAGCGTCTTTTAATTTCATGGCTGCAGTCACCATCTGCAGTGATTTTGGAGCCAGTACTTATATGTGTTTGTTATCTTCTATTTAGAATTGTTTACTGTTTACACATATAGGTAGATATTACTTTTAGGAAGCTTTTGGAACATTAGTTTATGATAATGAACTTCTTGAGAGTAGAAATTTATATTTATTTGTATTTATTATAAATTATAACTATAAATATAAATTAATATTTAACAAATATAGTAGATAAATTTATTTAGGCTTAAGTACTAGAGGTGAAATATACTGATTTATTTGCCCTTTTAAAAATTATTTACCCTGGTCCTGCAAGAGGAATAAACATAGCATAAAATTCATGAATAATTTTTTAAATCTCATGATCAATTATCCTTTTTTTACACCCTCATTTTATTTAGAATTAGAAATCAGAAACAATGCAAGGTTCTAAGAGTAGTGGATATGTTAACCTGTTGTATTTTTATGAACAGAATAATATGTAAACAGAAAAATATTATATGTAAACATTTATTGATACTTCAATAGCTGTTTAATTATAGTATATCATTAAGTGATAAAAAATTTAAGCTATGTAAGTACATAATAAATCAATGACTATTCCATACTTGTAAGAAAATAAGCGTATTTGTTTGCTTACATGAGAAGGAAGGGAAAAACTAAAACATGTTGAGGTATTATCTTGGTTGGTAGGATGTCAGGTGATTTTTATTTTCTTCTTCATTAGAACCAGATGTGATTTTGAATTTCTGTATAATAATCATTGTTATTTGTGGGACTGCTAGTCCATATGGCACCTTTGAGCCTAATCAGACAAGCCGTCCTTTCTGGTGAATGCAATACCACACCAGAATGCACTGCTTGGCCGGGGCATATAGCTTTTAGCTTCTACTGCCCCGTTTGGTTTTTCTTTTTTTCCTCCCACATAATGAGCAACATGCACAATTGTACATGATACCCTTGAAAACTTACATATAAAAATTACTTAAAATTAAAGATGAAAAGAAATATATAACCTTTTAATGCATCTATTCTGGGCAGGCTATTCTCCTTACTTGACCTCTAACAGATCACATGGGACCTTTGGGATTGTTCTTCCTGCCTCTTTTCTGCTTACCCACTTTGCTCAAATGAAATTAATCCTTCAGGATCCTGCTAAAATTACCCCTTGTCTTTGAAATATTTCCCAACCACTCTAACACACATGACTGTTTCTCTTCTTTTAAATTTTTCTTGAACCAGGTCAAGCACATGGATTGAAGGGAGTGGTGACAAACAAGTTGCATCTCACTTGCTCACTGCAGACAACTGGCAGTGACTCCTTAGAGCACAGTGTTAAGAATGATTCTTGAACTACATCTGGCTTCAGTGGGAAAGAGGATTGCCACTCATTAGGAGTCTTAGTCCTGCATGTGGAAATAGCACATAGGTAGCATGTTCACATGCATTTTCCTTGCCTGGCTTAGATGTTAACTATTTCATGTATTCACCTTGGTTTGACATTATGGATTAAACATCCAAGATATTTTTCATCAATAATGTTTATTTTGTTGTTATTGTTTTTATTATCCACTTAAAATTTATCATGGGGACTAAGTAAGGTATGAGGGTACTCAGTAAGTATATTTCAGTTGCTCTTCCTTCATTCTCAATGTTCAGTTATTTTTCTAGTATAATTTCCCTTGGTCTGAAGCACTTTCTTTAGCAGTTTTTTTTTTTTTAATATCAGATCTACTTGTGATGAATTCTCTTAGTTTTTCTTCATCTGAGACTGTTTAGAGAATAACTTGGAAAATATTAAAACCTCTTTTCTTTCTCATGTAGGCCTTTTTGTGATGTCCCAAAACTGTTTACCTGAATGAATGTAACTTACGATATGTACCAACTTAAGTGTTACAGCTTCCCATTGTAATAAACTGTGTGTGTGTCCTAAGTCCTCGGCTGTTTAATATGTTTACTTTAAACTTGTCCTGATATAATGGATGCTTAGTAGTATTTGTGAAACTAATTAAATAATTTTAAAAGAGAATAATACACATAAAATTTAGTAACCATAGTACACTTGTCTGTGTAAGTGATTTATAAATTCTAGAGCAAAATTTATTGTAAATAATAATCGGTCAGATCAATAACTGCTTGTAAAATACAAATGTCTGAAAACTACCGTTATGCAATCAGGTCACCTAAGAATATATGTTTGAAAAAGTGAAAGTGAAAAGTGAAAGTGAAGTTGCTCAGTCATGTCCGACTCTTTGCGACCCCATGGACTGTAGCCTACCTGGTTCCTCCGTCCATGGGATTTTCCAGGCAAGAATACTGGAGTGGGTTACCATTTCCTTCTCCTATATATTTTACATATATATGTAAAATATATATATATTTAGATCCACTAATTTGCAAGGTATTTTCCAATCAGGAGAAAAGTACTGAGAATTCCAGCCAAACCTAGTAAGTTGAATCTGAGAATTTCAGAGAGATCTTCTTGGAAGTAGGTGATACTCTGTATTTTTGTTATTGGGGTTAAAAATATTTTTAAAATTAGGTTATTAAGAAATTATTTCTGCTTACTTTTTTCAGTGTACTTTTAAATTCTGCTTCCATTCAAAGAGATCAGAATAGAAATATGTACTTATTATGTCAAGATATAGATGGCACTTTTATTGGATGCTGTCCATTGGGCCAAGCTCTTTTTGTGTATTTATTTGAAAAGTAGACTGCCTTTCATTTGTAAGTATTAACAATTGAAATATATTTTATGGTGGTTAAAAAAGCTAAGATCTATAAAGATATTTCTTGATTTTGAAAGTGAAATATGGTACATTAATCTGTCATACTGAACCAGTAATTATTGAGTGCTGGTATATGCATGCTGATTATCTTCAATCCTTTATTTGAATTTAAGAATGGCAAATTAGAGAAGATATATATCCTGACAAAGTTATTTAGTTAAACAATAGAGTTGGATTTTGAACCCAAGCTTTTCTTAAATTTATATTACCAGATTTTTCATTAATAACATCTGATAATAACAGAAAAGGTCTTATACATGTAAAAAATTTGTTAATTATTATTTGAGATAGGAAGTGTAGATATATTTATAACTTATAACTCAGGCTTTTAAAAGCCTTTGCTGCCACTATAAAAAGAAAAAAAAAAAAACTCAGCTCACATAGATTTTTGCTTTATATGAGAGTACAAAATTAGCTGTCATTTTATTTCTTATGGCTGTAGAAAACTGTAGCATAACAATCTTTTAAAAGTGGATAATATGCTTAGTTCATGACCAAAAAACCTATAAAAACCTTATTACTTAAGTTAAACTGTTTTTCACAATTATTGTATATATGCATATTTTATGTGGGTTAATACATGTACATCACTGATTATAAATACATTTAATCTTATATTTCTTGGTGAATGAAATGAGACTTTAATGCTACTTTATTTAGTTACATGTATTATAGTTTATATTTTGTAATAGATACTCACTGATTTTTGGCTTGCTTTCTGAAATGGTTTTGGTTTATATTTTATTTTGTTACTTTTCTACTTCCCACCCAAGCAGTTACTTTTCTTTTGGATGTCTTTTGTTTAGTCTGTTATAAAATATTGCTTATATAAGTCAATTCATAATAGATTTTAGATTGATTTAATAGTGATGAGTAAAATTTACTAGGAGAAGCAAGTGATTAAAAATTTTTCTCCAGGTTCGTAGTTTATAGTTTTGATGCAAAATATTGAAAGCAAAGGAGAATGTCATCATCAAATGGAATGTTGTTTTTTTAAAATAAATACTATTATTAATTGTGGTGCCTTGACCAGATTCCCTTAGACCATTTTAAAACCTGAATGATCATTTTGGTGTAATTTGTTCTCACATTTTTTAAAAAGTGTTGATCCTTTCCTAGCAAGACCAGATCTAAACAATCAGTCTGTTGTTTAGAAATTTCTTAAGAGGATAAGCTGTATAATAGCAACAATTTCTAGATTTGGAGCATGCTTTCTTTGGCAGAATAATGAAATCTGTTTACCACAAAGGTAAAGCATTAACTTTATTTTAATTTTATTCTTGTCTGCCATAGTGTGATTGATGTGTGGCATCATCTTCTTCCTGGAAGGAGATCTAACATCAACACTGACAAGTGTCACAAGGTTTATTTAGGACAACCTCAGCCTTGTCCCAGTTAGTTTCAAGATGTCTGCCTCATACATGTTGAGCCACTGCATTTCCTGCTTTAAAGCCTTGTGTTATGCCAACATAACTATCTGTGCTGCCTCAACTACAAATTGGATGAACAGCCCGTGACACTTTTTCAATATTATTACATTAAACCAAGTGGATTTTGATTGATAACCTAATATTCAACTAATGCAAAACATCAATCATGGCAAGTATATTAATTATTTAATATTGCAGTCTAATTCAGAAATCGATGTGCTGCATGAGGGGAAGGGAAACTCATGGTTCCCAGAAGATTTAAGACAGGGAATGATTAAAAAAAGACCTGCTGTACTCCTGTGTGTTAGTTCGATACAAATCTTTATTCATTTGCCAATAATCTCTTCCCATTTTCCACTTCAGGACCATTTTATCAGTTTTGAAACCTATAATTGAATTAAGTCTGCTTTCAGCACAGGGCAAAAGGAGTTGCACAAATATTGATGAAGTCATGACAGGGACAACCCAAGAGACAGACCACTAAAGAGGACAGGCTTTATACCATTTGTTGCAAGATCCTTCTGTCAATGTCTTGAATCTTACCTCTCTATTTAAAAAAAAATTGTTTTAGCCTTTTGGAACCACTCTTAAAGACTTTTGTGTTAAAATATCTATCACAATAACAGATTTATATAGCATATTACAATATATAGTGTACGTTCATATACTTTATCTTGCTTATTTTTTCACAGCCACCCTATGTGTTAGGTAAAACAAGAGTTAAAAAATCTGCACATCATAGGTGAACCATTTGAGCTTCAGAGAAGTTGGATTATTACCCAAGCTCATTCAACTGTTTTGTTGTAGAACTTAGATTTAAGATATTTTACTTCTAGAACCGGTATTATACATCATGCTCTCTCATGTAGTATTTATGTACTCATGATGGTTTATTCAGAAAACAAAGATCGTGGCATCTGGTCCCATCACTTCATGGGAAATAGATGGGGAAACAGTGGAAACAGTGTCAGACTTTATTTTTTGGGGCTCCAAAATCACTGCAGATGGTGACTGCAGCCATGAAATTAAAAATGCTTACTCCTTGGAAGAAAAGTTATGACCAACCTAGATAGCATATTCAAAAGCAGAGACATTACTTTGCCAACAAAGGTCCGTCTAGTCAAGGCTACGGTTTTTCCAGTGGTCATGTATGGATGTGAGAGTTGGGCTGTGAAGAAAGCTGAGCGCCGAAGAATTGATGCTTTT
>NW_011494707.1:3521076-3530278 GCF_000754665.1 Bison bison bison | reverse complement strand
AACTGTGGTGTTGGAGAAGACTCTTGAGAGTCCCTTGGACTGCAAGGAGATCCAACCAGTCCATTCTGAAGGAGATCAGCCCTGGGGTTTCTTTGGAAGGAATGAATGATGCTAAAGCTGAAACTCCAGTACTTTGGCCACCTCATGCAAAGAGTTGACTCATTGGAAAAGACTCTGATGCTGGGAGGGATTAGGGGCAGGAGGAAAAGGGGACGACAGGGGATGAGATGGCTGGATGGCATCACCGACTTGATAGACGTGAGTTTGAATGATCTCCGGGAGTTGGTGATGGACAGGGAGGCCTGGCGTGCTACGATTCATGGGGTCGCAAAGAGTCGGACACGACTGAGCGACTGAAGTGAACTGAACTGAACTGATGGTTTATCTGTGTTATTTTGAGACGGCCACCCTTCCTTGTCTTTCTGCCCAGAGTAAGACTAAACAAAACTGATTTTCATGAAGAATTTGTTGAAACTTCGGTGTCCCAAGCTATGATGCATATTAAGCTTTACAAATATGCAAACCTTCTAGATATAAATGAAAGTGTCTTGTTCTGTTATCAGGCTTGCCTGGTAGCTCAGCTGGTAAAGAATCTGCCTATGATGCAGGAGACCCCGGTGCGATTCCTTGGTTGGGAAGATCCACTGGAGAAGAGATAGGCTACCCACTCCATTATTCTTGAGCTTCCCTGGTGGCTCAGCTGGTAAAGAATCTCCCTGCAATGCTGGAGACCCGGGTTTGATCCGGAGACCTGGGTTTGATCCCTGGTTTGGGAAGATCCCCTGGAGAAGGGAAAGGCTACCCACTCCAGTATTCTGGCCTGGAGAATTCCATGGATTGTACAGTCTATGGGGTTGCAAAGAGTCAGACACGACTGAGCAACATTCACTTTCACTGTCATTTGATCTATTGTACCTGAAGAGAATGGCTTTCTTTGGTGTGTGTGTTTATGTATATACAGGTGTACATAGCAAAATATATACATATCAAAATATGTATGTAGTAAAATATATACATATCAAATATATGTATACATATATGGAGGGGTGGCGGTTTAGGTGCTAAATTCTGTCCAACTCTTGTGACCCCATGGACTGTAGCCTGTGAGGCTCCTCTGTCCATGGGATTTCCCAGGCAAGAATATTGGAGTGGGTTATCATTTCCTTCTCTAGGGGATCTTCCCAACCTAGGAATCGAACCCAGGTCTCCTCATTGCAGGTGGTCTCCTGCACTGCAGGTAGATTCTTTACCAACTGTGCCACAAGGTGGTTTAAATGTATTTTGTCATTAAAGTCACTAACCCAACTTTCTTTTGGTTTGTGTTTGCTTGGTTATATCTCTTTTTTAGAAACCGTTCTGATTCCTTTTTGTTTCATGTGTCTCTTGTAAATCACACATCCCTAGATTTGTTTCATACCCAATCTAAGAATCTTCTCTGGTATTTTTGTTATGATGACCTTTCTTTAGTTTTCTTTTTAGTCACTGATTACTAATATTACAGTAATTACTATGTTCCATGCCAGACTTTACTTGCCTTATTTTGCTTGCTTGCTTCTTCCTGAATTTTTTTCTCTTCTTATTATATTCCTCAGAACTTTTTTCATATAATGTCTTTGTGTGTTGAATTTCCTAAGACTTTGTATGCTGAATATTTCTTTATTTTTCCTTTAATTTAAATAATAGTTTATTTGTTGAATATTAATTCTAGGTTCACAGCTTTTTTATTCACTTTCTCTTGGAAGCTTATACTCCATTGTCTAGCATTAGTGTTAAGTAATCTGATGTCAGTGCTAATTTTTTAGAGGAGTGTGCTTTTTCTTTCTGGAAACGTTTAAACTTTTCTCTTGATGTATAATAGTATAGCCTTAATTATCTTTATATAATACTTTGCTGTGATTTTTCTTTAATTCTCCTGTTCACTGCTGTATGTACACTTTCAGTCTAAGATTTGAGTAATTCTATATCTAGGAAATTTGTGTCACTGTTTCTTCAAATACTTATTCCCTTTTATTTTGTCTTTGCTTTCCTTCTAGGATTCTTATTATATAGATGTTCATACTTCTACTCCTGTTCTTAATTTTCTCTCCTGTTTGTTCTTTCGTGCCTTTCCTATGGCCTTCTAGGAGAGTTCTGTCCATGTTCTAGCTCACTAGTTCATTCTTGGTCTGTAGTTAATGTGCTTTCAGTTCATCCTCTGGGTTGCTTATTTCAAACTATTGTATTTCTAATACTCATTATCTCATATTGATTATTTTTAATAACCATTTTTCATATTTAACTTCTAAAAATCTTCCCCTATCTTTGAATATGTTATTATACTTATATTCTTGCTCAGTCTGTTTTCTCTGGATGAAGTTACTTTCTTTGTTGTTATTCTGTTATTTTTAAGAACACCTCAGAGTTCTTAAAAATTTGCCTTGTGGATTTCTGTTTTATTTCCTTGCAACATTCAGCTACTTTGGCTAGTAATTTTAATCTAAGGGTAGGGGTAAAAGTCTAGGCTCTAGCTTGTGCTTATCCAGATTAATTGTTCAGCTGTGGCCTCAGTCAACCACTTTTTCCCCATAGGGTCCTCCTCCTTTTTAAAAAACAACCCAAAACAAAGCAAAGCGAAACAACCACCCACTACCCATCACCCACATACACAAAACTCCCAATACTGTTCTCCCAAACAACCCCTCACTGTTGCAGTTGCCTTGGTTCTTTGAGTGTTGTGGAGCTGGGTGGATCTACCCAGGGGCCTTCCCAGGTGGTGCAGTGGTAAAGAATCTGCCCGCCAGTGCA
This sequence comes from Bison bison bison, assembly GCF_000754665.1. Classification (NCBI taxonomy): domain Eukaryota; kingdom Metazoa; phylum Chordata; class Mammalia; order Artiodactyla; family Bovidae; genus Bison; species Bison bison. The sequence goes on along the minus strand of NW_011494707.1, from coordinate 3,527,494 downwards.
GGAGATGCAAGAGATGTGGGTTCGATCACTGGGTTGGGAAGATTCCCTCAAGTAGGAACTGGCAACCCACTCTAGTATTCTTGCCTGAAAAATTCCGTGGACAGAGGAGCCTGGTGGGCTATAGTCCAAAGTATGGGAATTCTGTGATGTGAATGCATGGGAAGAGTTCATTACTTCATTTGTGAGAAAAAGGGGTTTCTCCATAGGAGGTTTTGTTTAGGTTGTAGTTTGTTATAGTATTTGCTACCACTTTCCGTGTGGTATAGCTTTGACAAATAACAGAGGGAATTAAACTGGAGTATAGTAGTATGCCATGGATTTTAAGAAGAGAATTGACATGATCAAGCTTAATTTTACAAAGATCTTGCTGTCTTATGGAGAAGGAATTGACATAGGGCAAGGCAGGGGTCATTGAGACCCATTAAGAAGCTTTGCAATAATCTGAGAGAGAAAAGATGATGGCCTAAAATAAGACATAGTTGTGAAGATAGAAAGAAGTGGTTAACACTAAATGATAATTAAGGATGTTGGATAGCCAGGACCTTGTGGTTGATTATATTTGTTTATATTTGGTAGCGAAGGAAAGGGACATGTGTCAAGGAAGATGCTTAGTTTTCTTTCAGACATGTCATTCAAAATGTGTTTTTCCTAAAATCATTTAATTTAAGGAATTCTTTGAAAACATAATGAAACAATAGCTAGCCAATCTTTCTTTCTTTTTAAAGAATAGTTTCTTATCCTTGATTCCAAAATACAAATAACTCCAAAAACTGAGAGATTTTCCCTAAGTTTGTGATAAAGTCAGTTGACAGCAAAACCTACCCTTAAATGAAGCTGTGTATCGTCTTTGTTTATCCCACTTTGTGTGGATATTCACATTTTTTTCAGAATTATTGATATGTATGATGATGAGATGCTGCTTCAAGTATTGCTGTCAGTGTTTTATGACATACACCGTATGTACCTTATTACTTTTCTTAAAACCCAAAATATTCTTTGTTTGTTTGTTTTTCTTATTTTGTTATTTTTCTTATTTTTAAACTTTAGTGCTCAATTTATTAAATTCATATTCAACAAAACATTGAAGAAAACTTGAACATATAAACAATGCCAAATTTGATTAAACTGGCTTAAACATAAATACCAGTTAAAAATTTAGTATAGTGGATCCTTTTGAACGTTTCAAATAGTAGATAAAACATACATAAATCTAATGAGTGTAAAGCATATCCTTATACCAAAACAGAGTACCAGAAAAGTCCAAAATATTCTGATGAAACATGTCTAGCCTTGGTGGTTTCAGATAATAAATTATGGACTTCTACTTTGAATCTGAGCATTTTTGTTCTCTTATACTGCATTATTTTCCAATAAGAACCATAGTGTGACAATGTACCTATGGGGAAAAATGAAATAGATGTGAATTATATAGTATAAATATACTTCACTCTAACATAGATTGCTGAGTTCAGGAACAAAGCAATGTGTATAGTATGCTTCTCTTTGGGTTGAAAAGAAAAAAAGAGGAGAAGCACACAGACACACACAGAAGTATGCACACACATGCATAGACTGTCTTTGGAAGGACAAATAAATAGCTAATATCAGTGATTGAGAACTAGGGGTGAGTGACAGGAAGATTTAATTTTGTTGTAGTATGTATACACACACACACACACACACACACACACAAACACATTACACTGTCAGATGTTTTACTGTGTGTATTTTTATTTTTGTTTAAATTTTAAATTACACAAGTTATAAGTTATATGAAAACTTCCTTGTGAACACTTAAAAATTCATCAGGCTTCCAGCTCTAATAAATATATTAATCGTATAATAATAAAAGTAAAAATAATGATGTAGTTACTGGCCTGCTGTGACACGCCTTGTTGCAGTCTATGTCTATCATTTGTCATTAGAACTGTATCCAGAGAATGAGTTTCAGAAACCCTTAAGTTTTAAAATGTTGATTATGTAGCATTGTCAGAAGCAGAAAAGAGAATGGCTAAAGAGGAGTAGTAATCAGTGGACAGTGGCGTTTATTCCCAAGATGCCAGACTGGGCAGTGAGAGGAAACATTGGAAGCCACTTGTATAGTTTTCAAGCAGTTGATCCAAAGGGAAAAGATAGGGAAATTTGAAAAAAGATTATATAACAAGACAAAGGAAACAGAAGTAAATATATTTTTGGCAAAAAAAAATTGGAGACAAAATAAAGAGAAAAGAAATAACATTGGGACCCTTTCAGAGAAAAATAGGTGTGGGGAAAAGATTAAACATCATGAATGCAGTACTGTCATCAGATGTTCCATAATTATTTTCTGCATTGTGGTAGAAGTACAATTTTGTGTTAAAGCAAGTAAGGTATGGTCTTAATAATGGAATTAAAATACTGCTTGATCAGAGTGAGAATAGGGAAAGTCCATTACTCACTAATAAATTAGCATTAACTGAAATGAGGAAAAAGCATCCAACTATTGCCATATTCCACCAAATGTGTATTTAAATTATCTTTGCTACTTGTATAGTTATTTGTGTTTTGTCTCATCAGCTCATTTTTTTTTTTTTTAGTGAAAAGCAAGAAATTAAATACTTAAAATAAATATTGTAATATTTGATGTTTGTGTTTTCACTGGTGATTAATTTTTCAATATTATAATTTTAGGTTCTGATTTATAGTGGGTACTAACTTAATAAAATTAATGGCAGGAAAAAATTTAAGATTTAGTGTCTTTAGCTATGCACTGATAAATATTACTTTTGTGCATATTCCTTGTATAAAAATGTACCTATTGATAGATGGGCATTTGATAAAGCAAATATAGTAAAATGTCAATTGTAGATGGTAAATAAAATGTCAAATCTAGATGGTAGATAGAATCTGTATGTTTGAACATTTTTGTAATAAATGTTAAAAAAATAAACTTGAATGAAAAAGCTAATGTAAAATAAAGATAGTGTACAAATAGTAAAATGATAATCTTTGATTTTTTTTTTGTTCTCCACTGACTTGGAAAAATCTGAAACATTTTACTAGATGAATATAAATTTGAGTGTTAATACTACTATTAAATATAAATAAATTATCTGTTCCTAAGGAAATTGTTCTGTCCTTAAAAATGGGGTTATTATTAACATTAGGAAAGATATATGAAAAAGTTATAGGGGTTTGTAAAATATTTTTGAGGTAAACATAAATTATAGCAGACGAGGGTTTAACAACTATTTTAAACTTTTATTCTTCTGTTTTAGGGAATCTGGAAACATCAAAGCTGGATTAGAACATCTGGTAAGTTCTAATTTTCTCTTGAACATTTGCATCATCTTTGATATCTGCATTCTAAATGAACACTTTTGAATGAGCTTTGAATACCTTGTATTGAGAAAGTCAACCATTTCCCAAAGGGTCAGCTTACTGTTATTATGTGAAGGCACTTACATTTTCATTTATCTTATCATTTCAAGGGAATTAAAATTTTTTTAAATTACTTTTTTTTTTTTTGATGTAGAGATGAAATAAAATAGATGACAATCCTTGGATTGATGATTGCTTTAATTATAAACAAAAATGTTTGGTGTAGAATTTTTGGCATATCTTGATCTGACAAAAACAAGCTTGTGTGTTAAGAAAAAAACAATCAAATATTGCATGCATAAATGTGGTATGTTTTAGCAATTTAACGGCTTTGAAAGAAGTGCACAGCTTTGTTTTTCCTAATGTCTTTGCTTTATGAATAATGCATTGGTTTAAACTACATTCAGTTTTAGAATATAAAATAATTGAGATGCAAAATTTTCGGTTTCAGTAAACATTTTTAAAGCACAAGTGAAATTCCAACTGACTTAACATTAAAATCTGTCCATTGATCAAAAAGTTGGAAAACTGCTGTGTTATACCAGGTCCAAAATTCATTGAGCTCACCACATTGAGTGTTCATTACAACATTAAGTAGTTCATTTAAACAGAGCATTATAAAGTCATGCTCTGGTTTCTGGTCAGATCCAAATGTTGAATAATTAATGATAGAGATTCTTTTGTAAATACTATCTAAGTAGTTTTTTCATGCAAGACTTCATTCGTGTATCATATTGTAGCTTTGTTATCTATTAATGTGCTTTTGTTGTGCTCACACAAGAGCAAATAGGAGCAGCTCCATTTTTATTTATAGCAGTTTTAGAGTTGAAAGGATTTTTGGTTTTTCTTTCAATAACTAAAGGAAACTGAGGAAATCTAGACTTTTCAAAGCGATTAAATCATGCTAAAAATTACAGGTTAATTATTAAAAGCAGAACACAATAACCAAGTTAGAAAAATTGAACTATGTATATATTTCCAGATTAGAAGTAAATAAATAACATTGTTATTCTCATTATTAAAAATTATTTCTTGAATCTTCATTTCTCACTTAATAGTACAAGATATATTTAGGAGATACATATGGACATTACAATAAAAATATTAATCTAAAACATCTAATGCCAGTATCAGTTGGCAGCTTATAACAAGGAAGAATAGCTAACGTAGTGCCAATCTCTTGTAAATTATTATGTAATAAAAAGACTTTATATTTATGTGATTCATATTCATCAGTAAACAAATTAGATTCTAACCTTTGTTTAAATTTTGTATTTTTTCATACTAGTATGAATTTATTTTCAGTGACAATTTCTTGCATTTATACTCGACTTGTAATCTTGTGCAACAGTGGTTTTCTGACTGCCCTGGGCTGCCAGGTTTTCTCCCCATAGCAAATAGCACTCCAGGCTTCCACTGCCCACTTTAGCCAGAACAGTGCCCATTTTTAGTTATTTTATATACTTTTAAACTTTTAAAATAAGATTTCATCTAAACAGAGTTCTGCGACTATAGGTATTTTAAAACCTTTGATGAAGTATAGCCACGTGTATTAATTATAGTCAGGAGTAATGGTTTGTTAAATTATTATATTCTTGACTCTAAGTTATATTTAGTTTTTATCTGAGTCATATACATCAAATGTATTTCAAAGATAATGCATTTTAGGGATTAGAGAGCCAGGATTAATATAACAGGTAGTGGAAGTAGATGATTTTAATGCATTTTACCTCAGTTATTCAAACTCTATAGCTTAACATTGTAAAATTGACCCACTGACTGAACTATTAACAGCATTATGAATACATAGCATAATATCACATATATACATCTATGTATTGCTTTGTACACTAATAATATTAAGTAAAGTTAATGATATTCTTTATAACTGTCTAAAAGGAAGTAAATGTAAGAATTCATTGAAACCTGTCAATCTAGCAACTCTGGGCTCCTCAGATTTGTTATCTCTCCACTTACCAAATGAACAGCACTTATAGCCCTTACAAGCCCTTCTAGCCCTTGTACTCTTTCTTTGAATTGACTGTATGCCAAATACAGTTAGAAGTACAGATTCTAATAGATTGGTTTAAAAAAAATATATAGTGTAAAAATAAAATGAGAAGAGCATCCCACACATTTAGAATTAGTTTCTTCTATTTATGTAGCCTTCTTCAGCCTTTTTCTTTCCAAATTTACTTGAATTGTCATAGAAAATTAGCATTGTCCTGAGAGAGGGTAAAATCCAGTATAAATTTAAATTTAGTTAAGAAAAATGACATATAAAGTATGTTATATTTACCACAAGGACACATACATGGTTGCACTGTCTGTACTCTGTTTATGGGCTCTTCTTGATATATATAGTATCTGTAACCTGGAAGGGAGAAATCAGTTGTGGATGTATGGAGAGAAGAGTAAGATGGATGGACTTTGTTTCCCTCGGACCTCTTCAGGGGTTGATTCATTTATTTGTCACAATCTCTCAAGCCCTGATTCAGTCTTTATTTCATTATTCCTTTCTATCTGTGTTGCCACCTTTTCCTGTGAACTGTCCAGCGTGTCATTCTTAGCTTAAATTTCTTTTCATATACTCCCCAATACCATTTTATTTATCTTCTCACAAACTTGTCTACCACCCATAAAGACTATCTACAAATAATAAATGCTGGAGAGGGTGTGGAGAAAAGGGAACCCTTTTACACTGTTGGTGGGAATGCAAACTAGTACAGCCACTATGGAGAACAGTGTGGAGATTCCTTAAAAAACTGGAAATAGAACTGCCTTATGATCCAGCAATCCCACTGCTGGGCATACACACTGAGGAAACCAGAAGGGAAAGAGACACGTGTACCCCAATGTTCATCGCAGCACTGTTTATAATAGCCAAGACATGGAAGCAACCTAGATGTCCATCAGCAGATGAATGGATAAGAAAGCTGTGGTACATATACACAATGGAGTATTACTCAGCCATTAAAAAGAATACATTTGAATCAGTTCTGATGAGGTGGATAAAACTGGAGCCTATTATACAGAGTGAAGTAAGCCAGAAGGAAAA
>NW_011494707.1:3520189-3520976 GCF_000754665.1 Bison bison bison | reverse complement strand
AGCATGTATACCTGTGGCGGATTCATTTTGATATTTGGCAAAACTAATACAATTATGTAAAGTTTAAAAATAAAATAAAATTAGAGAAAAAAATAAAAAAAAAAAAAAATAAAAAAAATAAAGTTCTAAGCACGGCCTTTGAAGGTTGGTGCCTCATGATCCATTGACAATTCTTGCCTGATGATTGAGAAAATGAGATTTTTCCAGCTTTACTATTCCCCTATATTTAGGAGCCAGCGTTCAACTATAAGGTCCCAGGTTTTATGTTTCTAGAAGTTGTATGATCCGTTTGCTCGGTGGTAAGTAAAGAATCCACCAGCCAGTGTAGGAAATGTGGGTTCAATCCCTGGGTCAGGAAGATCACCTGGAATAGGAATTGGCAACCCATTCCCACAGTCTTCTTGCCTGGGAAATTCCATGTACAGAGAAGCCTGATGGGTTATAGTCTGGAGGGTCTCTAAGAGTCAGACATGACTGACCACGGATGTGCATTCTACTAATGAGGTGGATGAAACTGGAGCCTATTATACAGAGTGAAGTAAGCCAGAAAGAAAACACCAATACAGTATACTAACGCATATATATGGAATTTAGAAAGATGGTAACGATAACCCTGTAAACGAGACAGCAAAAGAGACACAGATGTATAGAACAGTCTTTTGGACTCTGTGGGAGAGGGAGAGGGTGGGATGATTTGGGAGAATGGCATTGAAACATGTATAATATCATATATGAAACAAATCGCCAGTCCAGGTTTGATGCATGATACTGGATGCTTGGGGCTGGT
>NW_011494707.1:3514328-3520089 GCF_000754665.1 Bison bison bison | reverse complement strand
CCCCCAAATAAATAAAGAAAAGCCCATCCTTCTTATTTTACTTTTCTTTTTACTGTGAGCAAAGACTCATGAACAGATTATTATCAGTTACTTTTCTTATTTACTTTGTCACTCAGATTGTGCCATATTTGTCCAGAGAGTCCTCTTTCAAGATGATTTCTGGGTCCTTTTGACATACTCTTATTTTTTTTTTTTCTAAGCATGTCCTCATTTTCTGATAAACATGTTTGAGGGTCATCTTATACCTTCCTGTCCCACTCCCAGAATCAGCCATTTCTTCAGTATCTCATTTTAAAGGAGAATGGTATTTAGGAGTCAAGGTCTGGACATGTGATGTGCTCATTTTCTTTGGAATTTTCTTACTTCTAGGAACTTTTAGTCCTAGATTAGACAGATAAATAGAGGGAGGGAGGTTAGTACATAGATATTTTTAAGAACATGTGAGTCATAGTGATGCCTCCAATTTCAATCCAAACCGAAGAGTTCTTCCTTGTTCTCCCCCATTTCATATTTGTATTTATGTAAAGTGAGAGTCCAGACTCCTGTAGCACTAATATGTTTACCCATTCGCTCAATCATATAATATACATAAAATAGTTCCAAAATCACTACAACTGTATCTTTTGAAAACAGACTTAATTAAAAGACCTCAAGATTTATTTGCAGTTTTTTCCCCTTGAGTGTAGTTTAATCATTTGAAATATAGTTACATTCATCTGTTCCCATTTATGGGCTTCCCTTGTGGCACAGCTGATAAAGAATCCGCCTACAATGTGGGAGACCTGGGTTCGATCCTTGGGTTGGGAAGATCCCCTGGAGAAGGAAAAGGCTACCTACTCCAGTATTCTGGCCTGGAGAATTCCATGGACTTTATCGTTCATGCGGTTGCAGAGTCAGACACGACTGAACGACTTTCACTTCACTTCACTTCATATTTAATTTTAGGTGCCTTTGTTCCCATTCTTGTTGATTTAATTATGCTTGAATATCCGTAAGGTTAGCATGTTTTCAGAAGTCAAAATGTTATATGCTGTGGTATTCTCAGAGAGGTGTTACCCTTCCTATCTAGCTATTCTCTATTTCTTGTATATAGCAAATTTTATTAATTTCTTGTTTGTAATTCCTATGCTTTTCGTAAGATTAAGAATATATCCTGGTGACTCAGACGGTAAAGGATAAGCCTGCAATGTGGGAGACCTCGGTTTGATTCCCAGGTCAGGAAGATCCCTTGGAGAAGGGAATGGCTACCCACTCAAGTATTCTTGCCTAGAAAATCCCATGGACAGAGGAGCTTGGTGGGCTACAGTCTATGGATTGCCAAAGAGTCAGCCACTACTTAGCCACTAAACAGCAACAGCAACTATATGCTTGTATGTATGTATTCCCATTTCCTCTTTCTTATAAAAAGCATATTGTATATATATTTTTTACTGTAATTTGCTCTTTTCACTCATTAGTATATCCTGGAAATTACTCCATAATTGCTTGTATATCATTATATTTACTATGTTTCTTTCTCTGTTTAGCTGTGGCTCATATGTACAATATTCCCCAAGATCTTGCACATTCCAAGCTGTTTTTCTGGAGTCTTGGCCACTTGAATGACAACTTGGACTGAACATAAAATCCTTGGCTCACAGTTTTCTTTGATTTTCTTGAAATATTATTCTGCTTTTGATATCTCTGGTTTAGTTAAGTTCAGTTCAGTTGATAAGTCGCGTCTGACTCTTTGCGACCCCATGGACTGCAGCAAGCCAGGCCTCACTGTCCATCAGCAGTTCCCGGAGTTTACTCAAACTCATGTCCATTGAGTCAGTGATGCCATCCAACCATCTCATCCTCTGTCGTCCCCTTCTCCTCCCACCTTCAGTCTTTCCCAGATTCAGATATCCCAGATATCTCTGGTACCAGCCTTATATTTTTACTTTTATGGATTTTTATTTTATTTTTGTTTTTAATTCTCTCAATTGTTTTCCTGGTTTTATTCAATATTTCTTATTAAGTTTTCATTAGAATTTATTCTTTTTTGTATACCTTATAATGTATCCTTCATATCTGAAATATTTCCCCCTTACATTTATGTTTTTATTCTTTGAATATCTGATTCTAGGTTTTCTTTCTATTATTTGTCCATATGAGTCTTGTGCTTTGTAATTGGTTTTAAGGGGAGAATTTTCATCTTTTGTAATGTTTTAATCTGGTGACTGTGTCAGGGTGATTTTGATTTCTTTCCCTTCCTTTCCCTCCCTCCCTCTCTCCCTCCCTTCCTTCCCTTTAAAAATCCTATATGTTTTGTAGACAGGGCTCCTGGTTTAAGGGTGCCGTCTTCTGCGGTGTATACTGTGCTTAGTCACTCAGTCATGGCTGACTCTTTGCGACCCCATGGACTGTAAGCCCACCAGGCTCCTCTGTCCATGGAATTCTCCAGCCAGGAATAGTAGAGTGGGTTGCCATGCCCTCCTCCAGGGGATCTTGCCAACCCAGGGATTGAACCCAGGTCTCCTGCATTGTAGGTATACTCTTTACTGTCTGAGCTACCAGGGAAGACCTTCCACAATATATTGAAGCATCATTCCCTAACAGATGATGATGGCAGGGAGGAAGGGGTTGGCATGTCTTGTTTCTCTTTAGCATTTTGTTTCTTACTACTTTCTTCCATGTTTTCTATTTACCTGATTTTCTCCCAGAAGCAATGCTTCCTCAGGCTGCCTCTTCTGGTTTCACTCATTTTCAACCCTCTTTGCTCTAGCTAGAGCTCTGGTAACACCAGCTCCTAGGCCTGTGTTCACTATTTTGGCATTTTAGTGTTGCACTTTTTTTTTCCCTGGGGATGATTTTTGTTTTTATTTCCATTTATGTATTAAACTTAAAGCTATTATCAGGACGATGGCAAGGGGAGGTGTCTTAGAAAACTTTTGCCTCAAAAGAGAAATTTATAATGAAAAATGTCAGAAATCAATGTTTAATAGGCCTTGAATCGTATGCAGTCCCCTGCAGTCCTCCTAGAGTGATCAGAATGGTCAGCAGAATTGAATACAAAACATCTCAGAGTTCAGTGTGAATATCTACTCAGAGACTTAGAGAAAATCATTGCTTATAATGTCATGCTTAGTTAGATTTTATAATGAACTTAAAGAAATAGTACTTTTTATTTGATGAAAAATCATACACAAATTAAAGACTTTCTGATGTGACCCCAGTTTGTATCTGTTAACACAGTAGGGTTGAAGGAATGGAGGTGGGGGTTATTAGATGGTGATGTTGCTTCTGACTCTGAGTTCTCTGTTATATCAAAGGTAGCTGACTCCCTATTTTTCTACCTCTTGTGTTTTTAACTTCTGGATAATATAGTGAGTTGTAGCTCTTATTGAAATACTCAATAGGGCTAAAATATTTTCTTTTTAGAGTGTTTTTAATACAGTCAAGTAGCTGACAGTAACATACATTTTTATTGTTAAAATTATAAAAGTGTGCAAGAGATAGAATCTTGTCATGTGATTATAGTATAGCTATTATTGTTTTTTATTAGCAATCTATACAAATAATGCTATCCTTTCCTCTTGGGAGAGGGCTTAAGATCTGAATATATTGGGTTGAGCTAAATGAAAAATTGTCACTTCTTTTTAAGGTCAGAATAGTTTTGGGGGTTGTTTCTGACTTGAAAGAAGGACTGCTGTGCCATGTCTCCTTGGGCAGAGAATGAAGTGAATTATCCTGATCAGTATGATACTTCTAAAGCTTCCCTTGTTCTCTTTTCTGAAAAGTCAAATAACTGGAGATACGTAGGAGTCGGAGAACATGACCTAGGTCAGTGCCCCTCCATCTTTAATGTGCATATGAATCTCCTGTAGATACTATTTAAACTCTGGATCTGGGGTGGGGCTTAAGAGTCCGCATTTAGCAAGCTCCCAAGTGAGGCTAATGCTGCTGGTCCAGAAAACAGCAGAAAGAAAAGTACATTCAAAGACATTGACTTGAAAGACAAGTGAGCAGGGAACAAGGCCCTTGAATCAGATGAAAAATCTAGATATATCCCCCATATAGTCATGAGTATGATTCTGCAACCTGTGAATGATTGGGAGAGACAGACACTCCATGGGTTTACACAGGGCCAAAATTTCATCATCTTTCTACTCTGTGAGAGTCGCAGAGGGCCAATTTTTTTTTTCTTTATTTGGGTTCTGGATATTAGGTTGTATATTTCAGAGCTAGAGCTGGGCACCAGAACTAATAATACCTTGTTCAACTCTAGGTGGAAGGTTAAATAAGTGATGATAAATCTTTTAGTAAAATGGGTTATAAGTATTTACAACTTTAAGTGGGATTTGCTTTCTATTAATAGTTGAATAGCAAAAGAACTCTGGAGCCATACCTGTGGGTTTTTTCTCCCCACAGAGGTCTCATTTATGCTTCTTATATTGTATAACATTTGAGAGTGATGACCTACTTGTCCTTGTGGTCAGGCAACACAGTCTGGCCATTTTAAGTGTTGAAAAGCAACTGTCGTTAATAGCTTGTTTAGCCCATCAGTGGTTTGTAGACTGTAGTTGCTACTTGCCAGAAATGTAGGCAGGCCCATTGCTATTACATGCTCATCGATAGTACTACATTCTAGTAAAAGCCCTTTTCTCTCTGTTTTAGGCTATTTTGCATAGAACTTGTAAATAAAATGGATGTATTTCAGTTCACAGTTTAATAATTTTATTTAACAGAAGCATAAACACAGTTAACACATTATCATACTTTTGAGGATGCAGGCAGAGGTTTTGAAACCTCTTCTAAAGCAGAGGTTATGAACCCTGCTCATCCTTTGTTACATTTTAAAATACCTGTCTTATTTTAATGTTTCACCACTGTGTTTTGAAAACGTTTTTGACATTTGTCTAAATGAGTTTGAGAACATAATTATCTCACAATGCACCTATGTTACTCATACACCATATATATTTATTAAACACTGATGTAAAATATCTATTACCTCATATACTATTTAAGGACTTCAATGTAGTAAATCCCTTTCCTCCCAGCATTTTAATATTTTTTTTCACCTAAGCCAATATATATTTGAAGTGTAGGGTACTTGTGTGTGTTAAAACAGATGCTTTCCTTAAACTGTGATTGTGAGGTAAAACAGCATGAAGTTTTTCTTCTTTCTGGAAGATCAGTTCCATAAATTTTTCTCTCTTTCCTTTTAACAAATAAGTGTGTCCTATGAATATATGCAAATTAAAATACCTTTAAATATGGATTAAATGTTAATATCATGTTACTATCATGATTTCTTACAAGTCCTAAATCTGGGAATCAGCTCACATTTCAGTCAGAAGCAGTACCTTGCCAGTGATCCATTTCTCTGAAACATTTTGATCAGTTACAAGTTTATTAAAAATTGTTTCTGAAGTAAATGATTAAAAAATATTACCTGATTATCCAAACAGCATGAACCTGAGCCCTTTTTCTGAGTCTGCCTTGAGCCTACCCTTACTCTGTCTCGTCTCTTCCAAGAAAAATCTGTCGGTTGTTGTTGCATTTTTAAGACACAGTGGTTTTGTGGGAAATGGTAGCCAGTTAGCTTAAAAAAAAAAAAAAAAAGAACAGATGACAATATGTCATGTAATTTTAATGATACTACTAGTAGTCTCAGATTTATATTTAACCTAGATAAAATTTATTTTCTTACCTTTATGCATGTGTGCTTATTAGAGCTTTCTAAAGTAGAACCAAATATTTTAAGTGCATTAAATAACTCCTGCTTCCCATT
>NW_011494707.1:3489328-3509328 GCF_000754665.1 Bison bison bison | reverse complement strand
AAATAATAATGTAAGTTTGTTACCTTTATCCCTATAACTATATATTCAGATTCATTCAAAGTTAACCACAGTATATTCTGAGAGTTGATTAATTTCGAGAATCAACTTTTAAAAATATATGTTACAATAACACAAGTGAGTATTCATTGCTTGATGAACACCTGGTTTTCGTTTAAAGAATGTGTATAAAGGGATGTAGTAAAAAAAATTATGTCTCTTAAAATATAATTGCTAAAACGTTGTCTAATGAATTGTTATAAATTTTTATTCACAGATACATAATGCTTATATATGGCAAAATTTACAGTGAAATTTCTTTTAACCTCTGCTTTGAATGCTGCTTCAATGTAATTTATTCCTTTTTCTATCTTTATTACAATTTATGAAAGGATTACCCTAATCTACCTCCTTGGTTTGTCAAAGTTTCTATGTAACTGTGTTCCTAGAAGAAATTCTAAAATGACTTATATTTATTAAGATAAAAGTTCTTGCTTTATCAGCCACTGATAGTTTGTTATTTAGAGGCAGTGATGCTTTGGAATCATTTAATCCAATTTAGAATATACATATCTTACTAAGTGGGTAACTTTATAACATTTAGCTATATAGCCATTTATGGCATTGTGACCATTTTGACTTGGCATGTGTGCTCAGTTGCTCAGTCATGTCCAACTCTTTGTGAACCGTGGACTGTAGCCTTCTAGGCTCCTCTGTCCATGGAATTTTCCAGGTTGCGCTGGTAGGTTTTGTCTATTTGCTAGCTTTTTTTTTTTTTTTTCCTGACTTGGTGTTTTATATTAAACAGCGTTACTGTAATTTTACATGTCTTGTGATATAAACTTGGGAGTTTGTTATTGGGGACTTCATGTTTGCAGTACTTTTGTCCTTGAAAAATATACTTACAAATTACATTTTGACAGGACTACATACTACCACTTTCTCTTCAAAGACCAGCATAGATTCTGTTTCCTTTATAAAGTAATCCATATATATTCAGTAAAAATTAGTCTTCCATGGCACTGAACTACTGTACCAATTTATAAAACTTTTCTAATATTATTAATATAATGACTACATTATAATTGTTATTCTATGCATATCTTACCTACCATATTAGTACAAAACAAGTGCTAAATATTTTTTAAATCTACTGGATGAATATTTTAGATGCTCTGGAGCAGCTTTATTGTTAAAATATTTAGTATGAATAGAAGGCCTATCTAATTTTTAAGTTCAGGTTTTTATGTTTAAGCTTATTAAAATAAATCTGTTTATTCCCTTGAAATCCCAAGGAAACCGATAGGGAAGGTCATTGGAAAACCTGGGTATGTTTTTAAAAATGGAGCACCCTGTCCACCCCTTTCCCTCCATGAACATGCTATAAATAATACTTTGTACTGTGAAAGTAGGGGAAAAAATTTTTAAGGGATAGTTAAACTGTAGAAGACTGACCAAACACAATAAAGTCTTAAGACAGCCTTGAGAAGGTTAATGATTTTGAATAAATTAATATCCATTAAAAAAGATGATGCAAGGAGATGTGGCAGAAACTTTGAGAAGACTCATAAAATGAGGGAGGAAATTTCTTGTTTCTATAGTATGGTGTTTTAGTTGTCCATGCTGAAGAAAACTGACCTGACCAGAGAGCGCCTATTATGCTGGAAAATAGCTGCTAACTTGACATGTTGAAAGGCTCATTCCTGCCCTGGTGAGAAAAGCTGTCACTGAAAAAAGCTAAAGTACTTAATGAATAGGCTGCATCTCTTGTGGATACGCTTTACTAAATGGGGACTAAAGTAGTGTTTGATCCTGATGCAAAGTAATCAGACAAGCATATTGTGAGTAGAGCTTGAATCTTCAGAAATACGTGTTTCTTCAACAGTTAAAAAAAAAAAAGCTGCTCAGTTGTGTCGGACTCTTTGCAACCCCACGGACTATACAGTCCATGGAAATCTCCAGGCCAGAATACTGGAGTGTGTAGCTGTTCCCTTCTCCAGGGGATCTTCCCAGCCCAGGGATTGAACCCAGGTCTCCCACATTGCAGGCAGATTCTTTACCAGCTGAACCATCAGGTAATCCCAAGAATAGTGGGGTGGGTAGCTTATCCCTTCTCCAGTAGATCTTCCTGACCTAGGAATCGAATTGGAGTCTCCTGCATCATAGGCAGATTCTTTACCAGGTGGCACAGCTCCAGTACCCACTCCAGTATTCTGGCCTGGAGAAATTCCATGGACAAAGGATCCTGGCAGGCTGCAGTCCATGGGGTCACAAAGAGTCAGATGCCACTGAGCAACTTTCACTTCACTTTTCAAGTTATTTGTTGAACATCAGCTATATACCAGACTAGGTGCTAGGTATTCAACAGTGATCCAGATCAGGAGAGAGGACCTTGTGTTCATGTGATGTAATCTAATAAACAGAAGAGATGACAAATATATAATAACCATATTTTATGATAACTATTTTTTAAAATTTTACTGTTTAACCATTTTAAAATATATTTATTTATTTATGACTTTGCTGTGTCTTTGTTGCTGTGCACGAACTTTCTCTAGTTGGCGAGTGGGGGCCACTCTCTAGTTGCAGTGCACAGTCTTCTCTTTACAGTGGCTTCTCTTGTTGTGGAACATAGGCTTTAGGGTGCGTGGGCTTCAGTAGTTGTGGTGTGTGGTCTGTAGAGCGTGGGATCAGTAGTTGTAGCACATGGACTTAGCTGCTCTGTGGTATGTAGAATCTTCCCAGACCAGGGGTCGAATATGTGTCCCCTGCATTAGCAGGGAGGTTCTTAGCCACTGGACCACCAGGGAAGTTCTTAAAAATTCTGATGTGTTTTGAAGATAAAATGCAAGATGCTACACAAAGATTGGAGATGAATAAGCAGGTCAGCAACTTATTAAAAACAATTAAAAATGGTAGATCAGTACAAAGTTATCTGTGGCATTTCAAAAGTACCTGTGAAATGCATTGTCTTGATAATCACCCTTGATTTTTTCTCCCTCACATCCCACATCCATTTAAACATCATATCCTGCTAAAACACAGCCTTTGAACATTTCTTAAAACGATATCTTCCTTTCTACTCTTTTTTTTGGCTTTTTTAAAAATTAATTAATTTATTTTAATTGGAGGCTAATTACTTTAAATATTGTAGTGATTTTTGCCCTACACTGACATGAATCAGCCATGGGTGTACATGTGTTCCCCATCCTGAACCCCCCTCCCACCTCCCACCCCATCCCATCCCTCAGGGTCATCCCAGTACACCAGCCCTAGCACCCTGTCTCATGCATTGAACCTGGACTGGTGATCTGTTTCACATATGATGATATACATGTTTCAATGCTATTCTCTCAAGTCATCCCACCCTCACCTTCTCCACGGAGTCCAAAAGTCTGTTTACATCTGTGTCTCCTTTGCTATTTCATATATGGGGTCATCGTTAAACCATCTTTCTAAATTCCATATATATATGCATTAATATCCTGTATTGGTGTTTTTCTTTCTGACTTACTTCACTCTGTATAATAGGCTCCAGTTTCATATTGCCACTGCTCTGGTTCAGGCATCATGCTTGCTGTCTGGACTGCCACAACTGTAGTTGGATTCCCACCTCCAATCTCACTCCATTCAAGTTCCTATTCACGTAGTTCCTACAGTAATCTCTCCAAAATATAAATATGACTATGCCAATCTCTATTACTCCTTAATGGACCCCCATCCCCTAAAGAGTGAAGTCCATGGAAGCAACCTAGATGTCCATCAGCAGATGAATGGATAAGAAAGCTGTGGTACATATACACAATGGAGTATTACTCAGCCATTAAAAAGAATACATTTGAATCAGTTCTAATGAGGTGGATGAAACTGGAGCCTATTATACAGAGTGAAGTAAGCCAGAAGGAAAAACACCAATACAGTATACTAACGCATATATATGGAATTTAGAAAGATGGTAACAATAACCCAGTGTACGAGACAGCAAAAGAGACACTGATGTATAGAACAGTCTTATGGACTCTGTGGGAGAGGGAGAGGGTGGGAAGATTTGGGAGATTGGCAATGAAACATGTAAAATATCATGTAGGAAACGAGTTGCCAGTCCAGGTTCGATGCATGATGCTGGATGCTTGGGGCTGGTGCACTGGGACGGCCCAGAGGGATGGTATGGGGAGGGAGGAGGGAGGAGGGTTCAGGATGGGGAATACATGTATACCTGTAGCGGATTCATTTTGATATTTGGCAAAACTAATACAATTATGTAAAGTTTAAAAATAAAATAAAATTAGAAAAAAAAAAAAAAAAAAGAGTGAAGTCCAAATTTCATTAAGATAACAAGACTCTTTGAATGCTGCAGACCTCTTCTTCCAGGTTTATATCTTACCATGCTCTGACTTATACTTTTCACATTGTACTAGTATACCATTTCTTTCCTTCCAGTTCTTGCTGTTGCTTTTCCCTTTTTTTAAATTATGAGAACTTAAAGAATGTACTGACAAATACTACCGCCACACTCCCATCCTTTGGAACCAGCTCAGGGACCATTTTTGCAAATATCTTTCGCTTACCCATTCCATCCCCAGAATGTGCCTCTGTGCTTCTCAGTGAATATCTCCGTTATTAGTTACATTATTGTATAATTATATGAGACCAGGAAATATCTTAATCACTTTTATATCTCTAGTGCCTAGTGATAGTAGGTACTCAATAAATATTTTTAGGTGAGTAAATGGTTTGCCTTAAATCAGTCTCCGTAATCTGAAACTATTAAGTATAAATTTTTTAATATTTAATTTATTTTTATATATGTCCTCCATCTTGAAAAATTCAGATTCACTGATTTTGGTCTTAATAATTTGTGCCTGTAATGAGACATTTATGAGGTTTTGGCTACCTAGTGCGAACAGTGCCATCTATTGGTGATTATCCAAGTTGTATCCACTATCCAGGTTGGAGCCCTAGTCAAAGCACTAATCAAACATTTTTAAGGAAACCAGATCTATGAAAAAGTTTCTCATGAATTTATACAAAAAAATAAACTAACCACCATATGTATGGCAAAGACAAGTGAAGTGTTTTAGTTATATATCCCAGCAAAAGCGAATATTGTGTTCTGACATAGTAACTGAATATTTACCATCAGTTCATACTTTTATTTATTGATATGAGAGCTCATTCCTAAAGAAACTAAGTTGACTATCAGGGTTTGATATAAAAAGACCATTTAAGCAAAAATACAAATGAACATTCACTCTCATCCTTCTTTAAAATCAGACTAATACTCTGTGATTTATATAATATTCGATTTCCAAATACTTTTAAAGTATAAGAAAAAAAAGCCTCTAAACCATGGATAATTGTCTTTTAATGGTATGAATAGGTGCCACACACCTTGTTTGAAAGGTGGTGGTTCTATTTGTTCTGAGTAACTTATAGTATATTATTTAAATATGAAAAAGTGTTGGTGTTTTTACTTTATTCACTGATCTAACATTTAAATTTAACCAGCAGAAATAAAACCACACTTGATTTGGCTGGTATCGAGCTGTTGCCTGACTCATAGCTGCCATGCTGTGGGCATGCATGGTTGCTACAGTGTTTTGTGATTAGACAAAGGTGATATGAGCTGTGGGTAGGCCACCAAAATGTTAGTGAGCCTTGTTGTGTTGCCAGATTATCAGTGTTTCTTAAAAGTTTCAGAAGTAACACTTTTCAATATGGTTAAAATAAACGTAGCTTTAAGATAAACAGTATGGTGGTGATATAATTTAAAAATAGTTTCCTGAATTTTAGTCATATGCACACTCTTTAAAGAGAAAAAAATTCCTCCCCCGTCCACTTAATACATTTTGATTCCTTTGATTTATATCATAATATTGCTTAATGCATATACATAACCATATTTAAACTCCTTATAGGTGTAGTGTTTATATAAATGTAAAACTGTAATACTAATATTAAAAATGAAATTGCAGTAACAATAACATCAGGTAACATATATAACATGTACTAGGTGCTAGGCATTTTGTATTGATTGGATAGGTAAATAGATAGATATGCACATGTGTACACACACACACACACACACACACACATACACACACACACACACACACACACACTCATTTCATCTTTACAATAACCCAACAAGATAGGCACAATAAAATCCCACAGTAATACACTCTGGGAGAAGAAAAATTGAGTTATAAAACCCAGGCAGTCTGTCTCCAGAGTTCATACTATTTTTTTTTAAATCCTACTTATGACATTAAGGTGGGATTTTGGGGTAATATTATTATCTCCATTTTATAGATAAGGAAACTGAGGCACATATAGACTAAATGACTTGTTCAAGATCCCACAGATAATAAACGTCAGCTGTGGATTTAAACCCAGGCAGTTTCCAGAGCTCGTGCTGTTAGTATAGTTACCTCTCAAATTTGCATATTAGTACAAATTCACTAGCTATGTTTACAAATAAAATATAAAATTACAAAATCAATGAAAGTAAAATTTAACCAGTATAATGTAAATGAATTATCTTAACATAGATGATTCTAGTTTACTTACATTGACTTTCTAATGTTTGGTTTATTAATAGTCAGATTTACTCGCATGTTTTGTGTTTCCTGTATTTCCTGAATGATTTTGATATTTTTATTATTTTAATTTTTCTGTTTTGATAAGTAAGCTATTTTAATCACTAAGCCATCTTCTTGGTGACCTAGTAATAATATTATAATAATGCAACCAAAAGTAATAAAATTCTGACAAAAAGTTTAAAAGATCTATATAACAAGAATAGTTTACCTCCATCTCACTGCAGTTACAGTCACTGCAAGTAGTATGTGCAAAGACCAGCAGGACCTCAGCACAAATGATGAATAAAGAAAGGGATGTTGTAGCTCAAGTTTTTTTGACTTTGCCCTGGCTGCACTGCTCTATTCTGTTTCATGTGATACCCCTCACTCTCCATCCACTTCTCTCTGTTCAGTTTGCTGTGGAATCCCTTACTTTTGTACCAGAGTGACATTGTTTGTCCTGCTCTTGATGCAAAAAAAGCTTTGACATAAGTTCAATTTTTTTATTATTAGTCCAGAATAATACTTCTGGTACTAAATCAAGTAGCCCTTTGATTTACTTTCATAAAAATAACACAGTCTCAATTTACTATATAACTGGAGAAATTAAAGACTTACTATTTTGTGAAAGTATCTGATTCAATAAGAATCATTTTGTCTTTATTACTGCCAGAAAATTTAACATGAGTACAGCGGTGGATGGGAGGCCATTGTTGTCATTTGACATTTGGACAGGCCTCCTTTGCAGTAGTTATACATGCTTATAGACACATTAAAAGCAAACACAGCACTTTAGGAGATCACATGGCACCAAACTTGATAATGAACATAAACATAAAACCTGCCATTGAAATTGCATTTAACTGCTTGATAATAAGTGGGGCACTCATATGCTTATATTAGCAGTTTTTAGTGTAACACCAAAGCCACAGTTAAAATTCTCCAAAAAGAAAAAACAAACATTCTTACAGGGATCCTCCTAGAACATATCAAGGATTCAGGCTTCTTGGACTACAGGTGGAACTCTGCTTTAGTGATTATTATAGACCCCATTAATCCACTGAGATGTTACCATTTGACAGTCTCCTAGCAACACACAAGAGACTTGGGTGATATTTGAGCATATGGGTATACCAAAGTATTTATGTATTCCTGACTTTTTCCTGCTTTTTAATCTGAACCTTTCTAAGAGGCAGTATTCAAGTAAAATCAAACTTCTTTTCACAAAAGGTACTTTACTGACTTTTACCCTTGCAGTTGAGGTGGTTATGTGTCCCCCAAGAGTCTGTGGCAGTTTTGAGGAGAATTGCATGTGTTCAAAAACAACATAGGTGGTTTGAAAAATTTAAAAAGAAGAAGACCATGACCTTCACCTCTCCTTTTTAAATCCACCTCTGCTTTGACCCTCCTCTGCCCCGTACTATTGCTGATCCCACTAGGTCTCACCATGTGAGCAAGGTATTTCCCTCTGTGCCAGGCCATGTGACTGATCTTCCCGCATGAACTTCTGTGACAGCTTAGGGAAGCTGCCTGTCTCTCTTTTTATGTCATATTCTGTTAAGGGCAGAGAGTACCTTAGGATGAATGCTCCTGAGCATTTAAAAAAAAAATTGTAGTGAAAGTAACTTTGAATTTTTATTCCCTCTTTTTTGGGAATTTATTTATTTTGGTTGCACTGGGTCTTCATTGCTGCATGCAGGCTTTCTCTAGGTCTGATGAGCAGGGCTTCTTACTGTGGTGGCTTCTCTCGTTGCAGAGTATTGACTCTGGGCCACTGGGTCTTCAGTATTTGGGGCACGTGGACTCAGTAGTTGTGGCACACAGGCTTTAGTTGCTCTGCAGCTTGTGGAATCTTCTCCAATTGGGGGTCAAACCCATGTCCCCTGCATTGGCAGATGGGTTTTTATCCACTGTACCACAAGGGAAGTCCCCTCCCCACTCTTTTCCTACAACCCATAAATAAGACCCAAGGTAGAGGAAGGGCTAGGGAAGAAGCCTGAATCAAAGAGAAATAAGGGTGTTGAATACATATTCTGAACTTGGAAATCACATATCTAATAGCTAAAGCATTATTATGAGGTTCAGCTTATTTACATTAGCTCTTTTACAAGACATTTGTTGGTTCAACACTAGATTTCTGATAGACTGACTCCAAGGTTGTCCTGGCAAGCCTGATAAGTGTGAGTCTGACTCAGTTTTAGTCCATCAGCTACATTTGTTACGGGTGAGTAGACTATTGTGTGGACCAAAACACCACATTTTGTTGTTACATTTCTAATCAGGATAGTTTTCTACTGTTCTTAATCATTTAAAATATACTCCATCTCAAAATTTTTTTCTCCACGCAGTTTTTTGTTGTTGTATAATTATCGTTAATAATCACAAATTTTGAAATGAATTTTTATAGTGAAATGGGTTTACTAATAAGATCCACGACTAGCATGCATATGTATAGTCCTTGAAATGTCTCTTCCCATAGGATTGGGACCCTTTGAATGTTCAAGATGGAACAGAGTATATGGGTTGCTGTTATTTCAAGGAATGGTTTCAAGGAATGGTTTCTCTATTCTGTGAATTGTCTGATCAGATAGCCTAGTCTGAATATCATGTTAAAGGTACCTTTTGTGCTTTAATCTATCATTTTCATTTAAGTCTATGCGTTTAAAAGGCAAGAATTTTAATACTTGTTAAGCAACTCTGTTGGAAGCTTTGCTTTGAATTTGGAAGTGACCTAAAATGGCATTGTTCTTATTATTTTCATAGATAATGATTTCTTCCTCTTGTTTAGAAAAGAAACAATACATCTGTCTAGGTTTTAAATCAGGGTTTTATGATGTAGTCACTTAAGAGCCCAAGAGATATTGCTGACTCAAGGACTAAGATTTGTTTTCCTTAGGAAATAATGTGAATGAGAAGTTATTTTTACTGGACCAGTAAGGGACAGAAAGGATTTCAGGGACAGAGATCTGGAATACTTCAACACTAATAATCCAAACACAAATCTTCCAATATAACTTACTACTACCAGTAACTTACTATCTAAGGAGTGTAAGCATTTTCTTATCTCAGTATTTGTTATATATAATGTAGATGGTAATTTGATACTGCTTGATTTTATTCTTTATCCACACACTGTGAAAAAGAAGACTGACTTATTTATTTCAACAGATTGTTTATTAAGAGTCTTCTCTGTTCCAGGTTCTGCTTTGGGTGATAGGGATATGGAAATGATCACAAACCAACTTAGCCTCAGGACTTCACTGTTAATGCAGAGCAGTAATTCCCAACCTGCTTGAACAGCAAATTACCTAAGAAATTGTTAAAATATCATGAACTCATAGGCACTTTCATGAAGACTTATGTGGAAAAATAAAAGCAAACCTACTTAGCTGAATAACTAGGTAGGATTATTTCAGGGTTAAGGGACTTCCAGTTTATACAATCGTGTTGCTATTTTCTGCTTTTGTGGCCCATAGAATAGTCTCCTTACCCTATTTCTTCATGTCACCCAGATCAGAGCCTCTGAAATAAGAATAAAGGGAAATTAAAGAGTTATAAACTAACTTAAATTAGTGAATTTTAAAGAGCAGTTAATTACATAAGGATGCTTCAGAGTCCACAGTCCAAATGAACGGAATTTGACAAGCCATTTATTAATACTTTAGAACACTGGTTCTTAACTTTTTTTGGACATATAAATCCCTTTTGGAATCTGATAAAAACCATAGATTCTCTGTCCAGGAAAATATAAATCTGTATTATTTCAAGAGGTTTATAAACTCTCTGATGCCCATGTAAGATACCCATATTTAAAATGTCTTTAGTTATTTCATGAGTTTTTTGGTATATTTATTATGGTATTTTTTACATGGTTTAAATTTTATTGGAATATTCCATTTAAGAATATTATAATCACTTCATATGTAATGCAGAAACAACAAAGAAAAGAAAAACTAAATCACTTTATAATGCTTCCATTTTGATTCAGGGCTATTGCCATTGTGGTGCCCTTCTTTTTTTTTTTTTTTAACAGTGTGTATTATGCTGTTGTGTTTAGGTGATATTCTGACTATATAAGTTTTCAATGACACTGTAGGAAAAATATTTAAGGAGTTCCTCTAGGTATGCACCTTTAACTTATTGCTGCTGCTAAGTTGCTTCAGTCATGTCCCACTGTGTGCGACCCATAGACGGCAGCCCACCAGGCTTTGCCGTCCGTGGGATTCTCCAGGGAAGAACACTGGATTGGGTTGCCATTTCCTTCTCCAATGCAAGAAAGTGAAAAATGAAAGTGAAGTCACTCAGTCGCAACCCCATGGACTGCAGCCTTCCAGGCTCCTCTGTCCCTGGGATTTTCCAGGCAAGAGTACTGAAGTGGGGTGCCATTGCCTTCTCCTTAAAGCACACCACAAAGCCTTTATACATAAAATAGTGTGGTACTGCTCACCTGAATAGACAATAGACCAGTGAAATAGAAGTTCAGAAATATAAATCAAATACATAGAGAAATTTAATGTATGATAAAGGGGACATCAAAAATCAGTGGGGGGCAAAACTGAACTTTTAATAAACAATGCAGGAAACTATTTGGAAAAAAGGTAAAATTAGATTCATATGTCACATCACACACATATTGCAGTCTACTTCAAATTGATAGTAATTTACTTCTAATAAAACATTACCAGTTTATCTTCATTTTCCTCTCCTTTGTAATATTATACATATTACATCTAAATACTTTATGAACTCAACAACAGTGCTGGAATCTTTGCTTTCAGCAAGCATGTCTTTTTAAAAAATTTATGGAAAATTTAAAATATATTTATTCACATATTTATTCTTTCCATTCCTCTTAATTCCTTCCTATTCTGAATTCTGAGTTATCATTAATTTCTGTTTAGCCAGAAGGACTTCCTTCAGTATTTCTTATTAGGGTAGGTCTGCTAACAATGAACTATCTCAGTTTTTTCTTACCTGTGAATGTTTTTAGTTTGCCTTTTTTTTATATGTTGAATTTTTGATTGACAAGTATTAATATTTTTCCACCAGCTCTTTAAATTTGCACCAGCCCTTCTAGTTTGCATTATTTCTGATGAAAAGTCAAACATTCATTGTATTTTTTCTGTGTATATGTTGTGCTATTTTTGTCTTGCTCCTTTCAAAATTTTCTCTTTGCCTTTAGCTTTCAGGAGTTTGACCATGATGCATATAAGTTTGGTTCTTTTTGTATTTGTTCACTTGGAATTCATTGCATTTTGTTAAAGTATTAAAGTTTTCCACCAAACTTGGTACTTTTGTCATTATTTTTTCATATATATATGTATTTTTTGTCCTTTTCTTTCTCTGTCTTTTCTCGGCTTTGTTCATTTTCCTTCAGTATTTTTTCTCTTTGATTTTTGCTTTGGATAATTTTTACTGATACGCCTTTATATTCACTGATTCTTTCTTCTGCCTTCTCAGTCTGTAAATGAGTCCATCTAGTGATGTGAAGTGTTTTTGGGGGTTGGGGGAGGGTTCTGTTTTAGTTATCGTACTTGTCAAATGTAGATTTCCATTTGGTTCTCTCTTTATAGTTTCAAAGTTCTCCATTGAGATTCCCTATTTGTTTAATCCTTCTTAGCATATTTTCCTTTAATTCTCTGAACATTTTATAATATCTTTCTTGAAATCTTTATTTGTTAAATCAAACATCTGGACCAATTTGGAGCTACTTCCTATTAACCACTCTTTTTTCTTGAATATGGGTTCATATGTTCATACTTTTTAATAAGTCTAGTTTTAAATCATAACCTGCTCCAGTATTCTTGCCTGAAAAATTCCATGGACCTAGGAGCCTGGTGGGCTGCAGTCCAGAGGATCACAGAGTCAGAAACAACTGAGCAGCAGCAGCAGCAAAATTTTGCTTAAAAACTGGACTAGTGGATGGTATGTTGTTCTAACTCTGGATTCTGTTTGTTTTGTTTTCCTTTTGAGTTTTTTTTTTTTTTTTTTTAAAGGAGGCAGTTGTCTTTCCTAGACACAATCTGTGAAATTTATTGCCTCTGCAGTGTTTGGTTGCTGGTATCTTAGCTCAGTTTTTGTGTGCTTGTTAGTGTTGTTTGCTTAGCATGGCTCCTGTGCCTGGTATAGTTTAGTGGTTGGTCAGTGAATGATGCCTCAGGGCAGTAAGGTTTCCACACTATGACTCTGATGTATGTAGATGAGGAATACATTGCAAGGTGGAGCAAATTTATAAGTATCACAGGCTTTCAATCTTCACTGGATTCTCTGGGATTTTCTGCCCACATGCATAATTTAATAGATAGCTGGGAGCATATGGACAGTTTATAATCTCAACCTTCTATGACTCTCACTTACAAAATTTCCCCATTAAAGGTCTAGTTGTTCTGCTACTGGCTTGAACCGAATCTATTACTTCTGGTGCTAAAGCTGTGGATATTTGCCATTTAAGCCATGAGGATGTAATGTTCCCAAGCAAGAAAAACAAAACATGCTGTTTTACTTCAGCAAATATGTCTCAGGTTGTCATCTGCCTTTACTTTCCCCGTACTCTTCAGTCATTTTATCTAGATTTACACCAATCTCCTCTTGCTGCCATTGATGAAAGAATATACCATTGTAACATTTTGGGATGATTCTTTCATATCTGTTCTGTGCATCCATATTATAATACATATTTCACATAAATCAAAACTGAAGTATGATCTATATTTGTATCTTGCATTTTCACTTAGGAGTATAGTTGGAATAATTTTCAATGTCAATTTTTTGGTAAGCATTTTCAATAGCTATATTGTACTTTACTGTATCAGTATATTGAAATCAATTTAATTATTCTGTTAGAAATTTATTGGTATATTGTTTTCAATCATTTTTCAATAATTTGCTCTTATAGGTAGCACTGTGACAAACATCTTTGTACATAGATCTTTGAATCTTAAATGATTATTTTAGGTTAGATTTTAAAAAAATTATGTGTCAAAGAATAAAAAGTTTAAATTTTCTTGATATATATATAGTACACTGGCATTTTTTTGTTGGTAGGAATTTTACATACTTTAAATGTTAAGCACTGTCATTGCTTTTAATAGAAATATTATATCTTATGGAATAGATTTATCTAACGAGCTCTGTATTGTTGGAGGTTTAGGTCATTTCCTGGCCTTCACTTTCTTAAAGCAAGTATCTGAAATATCTGAATGATCATAGCTCTCAATTATTTTAAATATTTTTTTCTAGGTCCCGAAATTAGAAATAGTTTCTCAGAGAGTATGAGTATTTCTAAGACTTCTTTCACATTTTTCAAATTGCTTTCTGTAGCTGTTGTATCAGTCTAGAGGATGCAGTTTATAAGTGAAGTATTATGGGTGCTTCCCAGGTGGCACTAGTGGTAAAGAACCCTCCTGCCATCGCAGGAGACATAAGAGACGTGGGTTCAGTCCCTGGATTGGGAAGATCCCCTGGAGGAGGGCATGGCAACCTACTCCAGTATTCTTGCCTGCATAATCCCATGGACAGCAGAGCCTGGTGGGTCGCAAAAGGTCGGACATGACTGAAGTGACTTAGCACTCATACATGAAAGTTTTGCATCATTGGCTAGCATTAAGTATCAGAGTTATCTAATTTGCACATTTTAATAATAATAACTGAGACTTGTCCCAGAGAAATCTAAGTAGAGAACTTGACGGGCTGTCATTTTACTGTGTGAGTTGTTTTATACTCTTTCTTTCTCTAATCTTTTAGAAATTAGTGATTTTGTTAACAACTTTTAGTAATTGTTTTGAAATGAAGCTCTAAACTCTTGGTTAGATTTGCTGCTAATAATATTACTGTCACTGTGTTGCCATGTATTTTAGTTCTGTGTCGCTGGATACTTTTTATATAGAGTATTTTTATGCAGTGGAATCTGTCAGTCATTTTCCTTCATGATTTCTTCTGTTGCTTCTAAGTTAAAAAGCCAACCCTATTCCCTTGTCAACTTTGTTTTTTTAAGTTGAACAAAATGAAATTACCACTTTTGTATTTTAAAAATGACAAAATATTAGCATTTCATATAATTTTACCTAAAGGGTTTTTTTTTTTTTTTAATGTTTTCTCCTTCGTGGCCTTGTGAAAAAATAAAAATATGTAGAACCAATTTTGAAAGAAATTGTATTTTTCAACAATGTGAAAAATCAGCTGCCGTTTCGGTAGAGTGGTCAATTGAAGAGAAAAGGGAGGGTTAGTCAAGTGGTATAGAGTTGGTTATCATACTAAAGTTACTGTGAAAATATATTTAGTTGCTCTTTTATAATAGGTATTTTTTTAATACATAAAGTACTACTCTTGATTATAGGATTTTATTAGTGATGGACAGGGAGGCCTGGCGTGCTACGGGTCATGGGGTCCCAAAGAGATGGACACGACTGAGTGACTGAACTGAACTGATTAGTGTGAAAATTTTCATGAGTGAAATAGGGCTTAGGTTACCTCATTGTCTTAGATAAGCAAGGATGGGTGAGGAGGAAACTAGCAAGAAAGAGAGAGGAATCTGATTATTTTAGAATGGAAGTTCAAGAAATAATATATTGATTTTATATTTGTATATTACTTGGGCTCTACATTAGAATTCTAAAAGGAAAATTGCAACGTAAGTTAGAAATCAAGCCTCTGCTAGTATATTTTAATCATGAGTAACAACACCCATGGTTTTGGGCTTTCCTTGAGTGGAGATCATTAATTATGATGAATAGGGAAGTGGTTTTGTGATTAGACTAATGTCAACTAAAAAAAACCAATATTTGATCATCTACATAATTTTCACTTATTACTTTTGATCACGAGTCTCCTGAGGCAAAGGCTGGTACATTTATCCATTATAAAATCCACCTCTAAGCAAAATATGTCTGTAACCTCATGGTAGTAGCAAGAATGGGTGTCAAATGTCAGATTATAGGCAAAACTTAAATCTTACAATTTCTAGAGCATACTTTAATATACTGAAATGTAGCATTAATGTACTTTATATTGAACTGTAAAAAAATTTAATAGTCATCTAATTTTTTTATTATTTTAACTATAAAGACTTTTTTTTTGTTGTTGTGAAACCCATTTTTCCTGCTCCAGCTGATGGAATCCTACTTGAAAAACATAGAAAGACTTAAGGATAGAGTAGATAATATAAATTATTTTATCACATATTTTCTAGTTTTTTCCTAGGATATGCATTTTATGTAAAATTTTTAAATTTAATTTCTTTCCTTTTTTAAACAAATCTGGGTCATTTTACATGTTTAATTTTGCAGCATAAAAATGTAATTCTAGCATTTCCCCATGTTATTTAATGTCTTTAAAAATACTTGTAAAATTGACTACTGTGCTGCTTCCATCCAGGGATTAAACCACAATTTATTTAGTCATTTACTTTTGGGGGACAGTTTTCTATTTTTGAAAAGCATTGTGATGAACACGCTTGTGATGAACACGCATGGATGAGAAAACAAACCCTTAAAGTTTACATAGTTAAGATTAGAATACAGTTTTGATATATAATCAGTCTTTCTTTGCCTTTTAATGTTTTTTCCCATATATAAAAAACTTTTGGGGACATATGAAATATTGCAAACATCCTGTATGCAAATAATCCATCTAGAAAATCTCTTAGTAAATCATTCCAATCAGTTATTTTCTATGGCATGTTTATAGAGATATAAAATAAACCTACAAAAGGTTAAATATTTTATCTGCTTCATTGTCCATTTTGAACCCAGTGGTTCAAATTTAATTAATGTTTTTTGGGAGAAAACATAACTTAAAAAAAACTTTCTAGTACTTTTACCTCTTGGCCTTTGTTAGCAAAAACACTTTTAAAAGGTGATTTTGAAAGATCTTTTAGAGACTAAGTAACTGCATTTAAAGATAGAAATTGTAACTTAGAATAAAACAGGAAAGGTTCTGTCAAGAGAGTTAAAAACTTTTGTGAAGTCAGTACAGCAAAGAGAAATAATAAGTAGACTAGTCCAGGTGATTGGTCTGCAGAGAACACCATTTCCTTCCCAGCAGTCGTGAGATGATACAAAGAGAGAGAGAGAGAGACAAAGTCAAATAACTGAAAGAAAAGTAGTCGCAGGGAATAAGTTTCTTAGAAATACCTGTTGCCAGGCTACAGAGACTTTTAAAAATAGGAAGTATTATTTTAAACTGAATTGTAAAAGGATCAGGAAAGATATTTATGTAATTCTTTAAAAACAATATCTAATAGATTATCCTAAAATATTAATATTTATGGTGTGCTCATACTTAATATTGTGATAGCAAAAGTAGGTGGTTATAACAATGTTTAAAAAAAAATACCAAGATACTAAAACAGTGTTTAGAACAATATGAATGCTTTTCCTTGTATGTTACTGCACACCTTTTCACTTTAGAAAAAATTTAGGAACCTGAAATTATTTGTGCCTTACCATTTAATATATTAAAAATTGTATTATTAAATATAATTTTATTTTAACCTCATTGTTATGTCTAGAAGTTTTAGTAAAATAATTTGTTTTGCATAGAATTATTTTAGAATTTCTGAGAGGCCTAATGTACCAAGAACTGATGCATATAAACCCCCCTAATTTCTTCCTTTTGTGGGAAAATCTCTTGGTTCAGCTGTCAAAGAAAAAGAAAGCCACAATTTCTAACAGGACATGTTAAGTACACATTTCTGTGGCACAGTTATGTAGCAATTACAAATAAATGATGGTTTGGATTTGTTGTTTCTTCAATTTTCTGTTTGTTTTAAGCTTCTAAACTTTCATTGAGTTAGCCAAGCTTCTTTCCCTTTCTCCTTGCCTGTCTTGGTTCCACAGAGCAGGGAGAATTTCTGCTTCATCTGCCTAGCTTCCATATACAGCTACTTTCTTGACAAATCTAAACCTTCGTCCTAAATTCTATTCAAAGTTGGTTTAAGCAGTGAGGTTCCATATCTGGGGCTAGGAATGAAGGAAACTAGGTACAGGAGTTGTTGTTGTTGTTGTTTAATCACTAAGTAGTACCTGACTCTTTTGCAACCCCATGGACTATAGCATGTTAGACTCCTCTGTTCATGGGATTTCCCAGGCAAGAATACTGGAGTGTGTTGTCATTTCCTTCTCCAAGAGATCTTCCCAACCCAGGGATTGATCTCACGTCTTCTACATTACAGGTGGATTCTTTCCCACTGAGCCACTGGGGAAAAGGAAGGGAGAGGCACTCATTTTGAAAGAACAGCGAGGTAGTCTATAGCATTTTCACAAGGATTTTGAGTGCTCTGTGAGTCATTTGATAGTCCACACTGTATCTAGCCAACTAGGTAGGGCTCAACAAAGATGATGGCATTTCTGCAACAAAGGATGACTGAGGAAAAGGAAATTCCAAATAGAGGCTTCTGCATGAGGAAAGCAGTGGGAGAAATATGTAGGATGTGGTTGAAAAATAGTAAGAAGCCATGTACTGTTGAAATGCTGGGTATTAATACAGAAATGGTTGAAAGATAAGGGTAGAAGAATAAGGTTGAAATGTACTGATAGCATTGAAAATTAAGGTGATTAATTTATGCTTAAATCTGGAAGCAGTGGAGTGTCACTGATGAGTTTTTTAAGCAATAACTTAATTAAAAGCTTGTTTTGTGAAGGTAACATTAACAGCTATATATAGGGTGGAAAAGTTAAGCGGAAAGAATACAGGTATAGTCTAAATAAGGGCTTCCCTTGTGGCTCAGCTGGTAAAGAATCCACCTGCAATGCGGGAGACCTGGGTTCAATCCCTGGGTTGGGAAGATCCCTGTGTTGGGAAGTCTAAATAAAGGACAAAATAAATATTTAGTGTTTGTGGGCCATAAGATCTCTACCACAGCTATACAGCTCTGCTGCTTGCAGCCATAAACAATGTATGAACAAATAAACCTGGCTGTATATTTGCACAGTATATGTGCAGGATCATTTCACATATACTGTTACTGGGTAGTGAATATGCGTTTCTTAAACAGACCTTAAGAGGAATATTGTAACCTTAGTATCAGAGTCACCTCTTTTAACTTACTTGTCTATAAAATGATATCTGTCTTAGTTTTTAAAAGAAAATAGCTATAAATAACTTTTTTGCAAACTGCTTAAGCTGTTTAGAAAAAATATTTGATTAAAATTCTTATGAGGAATTTGCTATTGGAAACAGAATATGTGCTATTGGTTTAATTCTGTTCTTTTCTGGTCTTTGTTTAAACTAACTTGGTGCTAAGTTGTAGAGGCAAGATAAATCTACTTTTGAGCTATGTGTAATATTTCTAGCTTAGACCTTGATCCTAAGAGATAGAATTATAGTAACTGTTAAAATGAAATGTAGCCAGAAATATGATAAGCTGTTGATATGTGTCTCTGTCATAGTGAGATTGCATTTACTTTAAAGGAAAGAGCAGAGTACCTATACTGTGAATATGTTTAATATTTTTAAAGTTACTCATTTGAAAAAGCTTGATTAAAATGAGCTTTTTCGATGACACTCACAGTCTTTAAGATGGTTAATGGTAGCATTCAAAAGACTAAAGAAAATTTAGTTCTAACTTTATATGGTCTTTTCTGGCAACTAAAAATTATTTGATTTATTCCCCCCCCCCCCCCGCCATGAAAGTTAATAAACAAATGAATCTCTAGTTATGTAGAAGTATAGTGTTGCTAAGAACATGGATTTTGTGATCTGGGTTAAAATACAAGTTCTGCCACCTTATCACCTTTGTGACTTACGGTAATTTATTCTTCATCTAAGAGATGGCATTAAGAATGCCTGTCTTGTCAGGATCGTTATGTGAATTTTGTTAAATGAGATGTATGTAAAGTGCTTAGCACAGTCTCTGGAACATTATAATCATGTAATATATAACAACTATTTTTTTTCCAAAAACTTAGTTTTTTAAGTAGTTTATACTCTTTTTCAGGATATCTGTCATGTTGCTGTAAAAGATATGGCACAAAGAAATTATCATATATATATATATATATATTTAGAGCTCATGTGATCACTTTAAGAATTGCCATTTTATTATCAAATAAGTTGGTTAAAAAACTTATTAAGTGTAGATTACATGGTTCATTTTTACTACTTGTTATAATTTCCACAGTATCATTATCATTCTCTCAATAATCCATCTGTTTGTTAGGTAAATTCTTCCTGACATGTAGAATTCTGTAGAATTTACACTTCAGAATTATTTTATATATGATAATTATAAGATTTTGAAAAGTTGCAAGGAAGTTTGTTTCAACCTGCTAAGCATTGACTGTGATTATGGTTTCAGTGTGTCTGCCCTCTGATGCCCTCTCACAACACCTACCATCTTACTTGGGTTTCTCATACCTTGGACGTGGGGTATCTCTTCACGGCTGCTCCAGCAAAGTGCAGCCGCTGCTCCTTACCTTGTACGAG
>NW_011494707.1:3453876-3489228 GCF_000754665.1 Bison bison bison | reverse complement strand
GGCCGCCCCTCCCTGACCTTGAACGTGGAGTAGCTCCTCTCGGCCCTCCTGCGCCCGCACAGCCGCCGCTCCTTGGACATGGTGTTGCTCATCTCGGCTGCCGCCCCTGACCTCGGGTGTGGGGTAGCTTCTCTCGGCCAGCGCCCCTGTTGGAGAAGACTCTTGAGAGTCCCTTGGACTGCAAGGAAATCCAACCAGTCCATTCTAAAGGAGATCAGTCCTGGGTGTTCATTGGAAGGACTGATGCTAAAGCTGAAATTCCAATACTTTGGCCACCTCATGCAAAGAGTTGACTCATTGGAAAAGACCCTGATGCTGGGAGGGATTGGGGGCAGGAGGAGAAGGGGACGACAGAGGATGAGATGGCTGGATGGCATCACCGACTCGATGGACATGAGTTTGAGTGAACTCTGGGAGTTGGTGATAGACAGGGAGGCCTGGCGTGCTGCAATTCATGGGGTCACAAAGAATCGGACATGACTGAGCAACTGAACTGAACCGAACTGAAGCACTGACTATTTTCCAAACACTATCCTAGGTGCTAATGACACAGAGATGTAAGACATTGTTGCCTTAAAGAAGCTGAACTCATAAGTTAGCTTATGAGGGAAAGGAAGTAACAGTTGTCCAGACAAAGGGAACTGAGAGATTTTGAGTATATATAAAGCATTGTTATGAACATACCTTAGAAAAATGGCTGTGTAACTTTGGACTAGTAACTTTTCTTCACAATGCGTAGTATTAAAAAAAATAATAATAGCCTTCCTATTCCAGTGAAGATGTAACAGTAGGTCAGATTTATCCTCCCATCTCAAACAACTAAAAATTTGGACAAATTATTTGTAAAAACAACTCTCAAGATAATGGACATCAGACATGAAAGACAGTGATTCCTGAGAAATGTGAAAAATGAGATGAGCTGTTTAGTTGCTCCAACTTAAGGCCCACAGAACTTGTCCAGTCATGCTACAGGGTAGGAGAACCCAGGCAGTACCTGGTGGTCTCATTGAGTTGAGATGATAGAGATGTGATACCCAGGAAGCAAAGCCTATAGAATTCACAGCTAAGGTTACCAGAGAAGAGTGAGCTGTAGAAGATCTGCAAAGGGCCCCTTGAGTGTTCCACAGACTACTCATCAGTACTTGCATGTGAAGAAACTAGCCAAAGCTTGGGAAAGAACTACGTGAAGTGATTAGAGAAAATCGTACATCCCACTGATACAGAGTTGGGAATAGTGCCATTCCCAACAATCAGTTTGGAAAGCCTCCTAATTCATGGTGCTTCCAAGCAAGTACTAAATAAAAAAGCCTTATCTCAATAGAGGGGGACATCAACCACAGAGTTATTCTGGTCTTGCTTAACAAAGCCAGAACTGAAAGGATCAAACTGCTTCCAAGTAATTGTGTCCCAGAACAAACAACAAGGTAATTTATAGGAATACAAAATATCCAACACACAGCAAAATAAAATTCTCTATGTCTGATATTCTATCAAAAATTACCATATATTCATGAAACCAAGACAATATAACATGTATTTGAAAAATCAATCAGTTAAAACTGACTCAGAATTTATACAATAAAGAATTAGTAGACAAGGACATTAACAATTATAATTACATTTCATGTGGTCAGAGAGATGCTAAAAGACTGAACATATTTAGAAGAAATATGAAAGCTATTAAAAAATAAAGTTTCTTAATATGAAAACTACAGGACTGAGATGAAAATTACACTGGATGGGATTAATGGAGATGACATATTGCAGGAGATGGATTCTTGAAATCAAAGACATAGCAAAAGGAACTTTTCAAAATGAAACTGGAGAGAAAAATACTAAAAAGAAAAGCAGGGAAAAGGGAGCAATTTTTAGCTGTGGTACAACTTCAGGCGATCAAGTACGCAACATGCATGTCACTAGAACCCTGAAAGGAAAGATGAGAAAGGGGGCAACTGAAAGCATCCTTGCATTGGCACAAGGGTTCTTTACTACTAGTGCCACCTGGGAAGCCAGAAAAATATACTCAAAGACCTAATGACTAAAATATTTCCAAACTTGATAAAAACTATAAACCAGAAGTTCCAAGAAGCACAACAAGACCCAAGCACATGAAATATGAGCAAAAATACACCAAGGCATATCACAATCAAATTGCTTAGAACCAGTTGTGAGAAGAAAATCTTAAAAGCAAATAAAATATCATTGTTATTATGTATGAGGAAACAAAACTGTGGAAGCAGATTTGTCATTAGAGACAATGCAAACTACAAGACAGTAAAACAACGTTTTAAAAATAGTGGAAAAAAAATACTATACACCTGGAATTCTGTACCCTGGGAAAATATATTTCAAAAATGAAGGCTGAATGGAGACTTTTAAAAAAGAGACACAGAAGTGGCAAGAATTCATCACCAAACATCCTGCACTACAAGAAATATCAAAGGAACCCCTTTCAGCATTAGAAAATGATACTGGATGGAAAACTGGATTGATAAAATAATAGAGAGTCCTGGAAATGATAACATCACGGGTAAAGATGTCTCTTTAAAAGATAATGTTTAAAGAATAAGCACAATGTACTGTGGAGTTTATAATAATATGTGACAGCAATGACAATACTAATACAGAGGCTGGGGAAGGAGAAATGAAAGGGTCCTATTATAAGGTTTTTATAGTGTATAGGAAATGATGTAGTGAAGATAGAGGGTAATAAGTTAAAGGTGTATACTGTGAACTCTAAAGCAACAACCCAAGTAACACAAAAGAGTTGTAGCTAATAAGCCAACAAAGAATATAAAATGGAGTTATAAATATGGTCAATCTAAGAAAGTGAAGTTGCTCAGTCGTGTCCGACTCTTTGCGACCCCATGGGCTGTAGCCTATCAGGCTCCTCCGTCCATGGGATTTTCCAGGCAAGAGTGCTGGAGTGGATTGCCATTTCCTTCTCCAGGGAATCTTCCTAACCCAGGAATCGAACCCAGGTCTCCTGCATTGCAGGCAGACACTTTACCGTCTGAGCCACCAGGGTTCAATCTAAGAAAAGGCAGGGGGAAAAAGGGCATGGGAGCAAACAATTGGATGGGACAAATAGAAAACAAACAGCAATGTAGTAGATTAATTGCTGTTCAATTGCTAAGTCATGTCCGACTATTTGTGACCCCATGAACTGCAGCACTCCAGGATTCCCTGCCCTTCACTATCTCTCGGAGTTCGCTTAAATTCATCTCCATTGAGTCTATGATGCCATCCAACCATCTCATCCTCTGTCATCCCCTTCTCTCCTGCCCTCAATCTTTGCCAGCATCAGGGTCTTTTCCAGTGAGTTAGTTCTTCACATCAGGTAGCCAAAGTATTGATGGAAGCTTCAGCTTCAGCATCAGTCCTTCCAATGAATATTCAGGGTTGATTTCCCTTAGAATTGACTGATTTGATCTCCTGGCTGCACAAGGGACTCTCAAGAGTTTTTCCCAGCACCACAGTTCAAATTGGTCTAAATATTCTAATTAAAATGCAGAATTGTTTCAGGTATATAGACTAAGAGGTAAAAGTAATAGAAAAATATATACCAGGCTAAAATTTAACATTGTTAAGATGTTCCCTCTCCTCAAATGGCTATGTAGATTCAATGCAATCCCATGGTAAAATCTTAGCAGGGACTTTTTTGTTTTTTTTGTAGAAACTAATAAACTTTTTTTTTTTTTGAAACTGGGGATGCAAAAGACCTAGAAGAACCAAAACTACTTCAAAAAGAAGTTGGAGGAGTTATTCTTTCTGATTTCAAGAGTTCGTATAAAACTGTAGTAGTAAATAAAGACAGTGTAGTATTAGTACCGATATTGACAAATAGATCAATGGAACAGCATAGACAGTCTAGAAATAGACTCATTTCTGTGAATAGATACACCCAATTGATTTTTAACAAATATTCAAAGGCAAAAAACCTACAGAAAAATGAAAGGGTTCTCGGTGTATATGTTGCACCATGTACAAATTTAGCAAAATGTATTTCATACAGCTAAATGTAATCAGAAACTACAAAACTTCTAAGTACACGCATAGGGCAAATCTTTGTGAATTAAGGTTACATAAGATTTCTTAGATATAACATCACAGAAACATCATTTTTATAAAAGAAAGAATTGATGAATTGGACTTTATCCATTTTAGCGAATTCTGCTCTTCAAAAGAATCTCTTATGATAATGAAAAACAAGTCCCTCAATAGGGGAGGGGCTTTATAAGTGTAAATACATAATTCCCTGTGAGTGTATGCAATTTGCAAACCTTGTATATGAAAAATTACTGTCATTATAATTAAGAACTCTGAAAACTCAATAATAAGAAAGCAGTTTAATAAATTGACAAAAGATTTGACCATCTATTTTACCATCTAATATATGTATATAGGTAATAAACACACACATGGAAAGATGCTCAGCACCAATAATCATTGGGAAAATATAGATTAAAACTTAGTATAAGTTATATTAAGTCATGACTAGGATGTGGAGCAAGAAACTCTTATACCATGCTAGCAGGAATGTGAAACTACTTTGGAAACAGTTTGGTATTTTCTTAAAATGTTAAACATATGTTTACCGTATAACTCAACCATTCCAATCCTAGATATTTACCCAAGAGGTATGAAACCATATATTTATACAGAGACTTTTACCTGAATGTTTATAATGTGTCTTATAATAGTCAAAAATTGTATGTCCACAGGTGAATGCATAAAGAAGTTGTAGTGTTTATTTACAATGGAATACTATCCAGAAGGAAAAAGGAATGTATGTCAGTATACACAATGGTGTGGATGAATTTCAAAATAATTATGCTGAATTTAAAACCTAGACATAAAAGAGTATATATCATGATTCCATCTGTATAACACAGTATAAAATGCAAAGTAATGTGTGATGATAGAAAGCAGATCAGTGGTTGCCTGGGAACTGGGAAGTGGAATAGAGGTACAGAGGGGCATGGAAGAATTAGAGAAGGATGTGGAACATTTTTGAGTAATGGACATGCTGATTATCTTAACAGTAACGATGCCTGCATGGCTGTATACATATGTCAAAACCTATAAAACTGTGTGCTTTAAATGGTGTAATGTATTATAGTTTTATTATACCTTGATAAAGTGTTAGTTACCCAGTTGTGTCCTGGAGAAGGCAATGGCACCCCACTCCAGTAGTCTTGCCTGGAAAATCCCATGGACGGAGGAGCCTGGTAGGCTGCAGTCCGTGGAGTTGCTAAGAGTCGGACACGACTGAGTGACTTCACTTTCACTTTTCACTTTCATGCATTGGAGAAGGAAATGGCAACCCACTCCAGTGTTCTTGCCTGGAGGGCCCCAGGGACGGTGGAGCCTGGTGCACTGCCGTCTGTGGGGTCTCACAGAGTCGGATACGACTGAAGCGACTTAGCAGCAGCAGCAGCGGCAGCAACCCAGTTGTGTCCAGCTCTTCACAATCCCATGGACAGTAGCCCATCAGGCTCCTCTGTCCATGAAATTCTCCAGGCAAGAATATTGGAGTGGGTTGCCATTTCCTTCTCCAGGGGATCTTCCCAACCCAGGGATCCAATCCAGGTCTCCTGTATTGCAGGCAGATTCTTTACTGTCTGAGTCATTAGGGAAGCCACTGTCTGAAATCTTTAAGAAAATATAGAAATAACACACAGTCTAGACATTTAGTAAATTTGTAGTTTCTTTAAATTGTTATTATTTTTATTATTTTCCTCATTATGCTGTAAGATCTTTGAAATTTGAAATGTTGTTGGAGTAATGTCAGCTTCATGGCATGGAATGAGACATTACCTTTGTCTTTGCCCTTCAGAATTCAACTAGTAAAATGTATACTACTCAGTAAAGTTGACTCTGCCCAGCATACCAGAATGCCAGAAAATTCTACATATATCTGTACATCTAAATAGGAGTGGGTGGTCTGGAACACATAGGGAGATAGAATTGAGGAAACAGCAGAGGGGGCTGCTTGTGATAATGGCCCTCCAGTCTCAGCAGCTGTACCCAAAGGTCCATGGAACTAAGTAGCAGCAGAGGAGGTGGCACACATGACTGACTTCCTGGCCACAGCAGGAGAGATGGCACACAGGACAGCTGTGGCCACAGGTGACTGGGCCGCAGTGACAGTGGGGCCAGAGCCGCCACTTCCCTCCCCCCTGAAGCAACAGAACTGCATGCCTGACAACACCAGACATGGCAGAGGTGTCCATGCAGCCCTGACTCCTCTTCCACCCTCACCCTCCTTGGTGGCAGAGCTTGGGACTCAGGATATCGTGGACATGGCGGAAGGGCCCACCATTCCGGTGCTCCAAGGGGTGACCTAGCAGCAGCAGGACACCAATGACCTTCAAGGCACAAACAGTGATAAGGAAGGCACAGAGTGATGCCTCTAACAGAGGTGGTAGAGATGGAAAGTGCTGGCTCTCAAATATAATCAGAGGCAGGTCATGTGAGATTTGTGTAGTATAACATCATTTATTGGAAAACAAATAAAGGCCTCTAATTTCTAACCTGTTGAATGGTTAGAATGATGTAGAAAGGCGTTTGCTTCTTTAAATGCACCAGAAGAACAACTCATCAAGCACCATGAAGAACAACTTATCGAGCAAGAGTACTATACCACAAAAAGAAAATGACAGTTCTCTAGAAACCAAGGATCAAGTCATGGAATATTGCAGTCTAACTGATAGAGTATTCAAAATATCTGTTATGAGGAAGCTCAATGAACTACAAGAAAAGTTAGAAGGCAGGTTAATGAGCTCAGGGATAAAGCTTGAAACTCTAAAAAAAGAACCAAACAGAAATTCTGGAGCTGAAAATTTCAATCAACAAGATGAAGAATGCATTAGAAAACATTGGAAGTAAACCAGACCATTTGGAAGAGAGAATACAGAGAATTCTATAAGTAGAAATAGAGAAACAGTATAAGTAGAAGAGGAATGAGAAATAAGATACAAAAAAAGTTGAAGAAATTCTATCAGCCAAGCGTAGTCTATCTAGCAAGATTATCATTCAGATATGAAGGAGAAATAGATTTTCTCAGGCAAAAAAAGCTTAGGGTCTTCATCAGCACTGCTGCTGCTGCTGCTAAGTCACTTCAGTCCTATCCGACTCTGTGCGACCCCATAGACGGCAGTCCACCAGGCTCTGCCGCCCCTGGGATTCTCCAGGCAAGAACACTGGAGCGGGTTGCCATTTCCTTCTCCAGTGCATGAAAGTGAAAAGTGAAAGTGAACTTAACAATAAATGTCT
Source organism: Bison bison bison (assembly GCF_000754665.1). NCBI lineage: Eukaryota > Metazoa > Chordata > Mammalia > Artiodactyla > Bovidae > Bison > Bison bison. The sequence goes on along the minus strand of NW_011494707.1, from coordinate 3,481,950 downwards.
AAAGTAGCTCTTATACCAGAAACAAGAAAGCAAAAATATCAAAACTTTGAGTGCGGTGATAGATAGAATCAGAAAATTATAACTTTGTATCAGAATAAACATTTAAATACTTTATTATACCATGAAGGTTAAAAGGGGGAAAAAAGCATACAAATAGCTGTAACTACTTTGGTAACAAACTCACAACATGAAATAATTTGAGACAAGACACAAAGGGGAAGGAGGGAAAGGATAGAACTCATATAGATAAACGAACATAAGATGCCATCAGCAGAAAAAGGACTATTTTACCAAGACATTTTATATAAACTGCATGGTAACCACAAAACATAAATCTAGTGTAGAGGCACAAAACATTAAAAACAGAGAAAACCAACGTTTTCTATGATATTCTCTAAAATCATCATAGAAAACCACTCAACTAAAATTGTAGGCAGAAACACAGGGGAAAAGAAACACTGTAAATACAGAACGAGAAAATAAAAGTTATAATGACAGTGCTAAGTCCTCATCATTCAATGATTGATAAATGTAAATGGATCTGATTCACCCATCAAAAAATACAGTGGCTAGACAGATTAAAAAGCAAAACTCAACTATATGCTTCCTTTAGGAGATTCACCTCAGCTCTCAAGGCAAAAATAAGCTAAAAGTGAAAAACTGAGAGATAATACTCCAAACAAATGGCAACCAAAAATGAGTAAGTATGGGATTCCCTGGTGGCTCAGACAGTAAAGCGTCTGCCTGCAATGCGGGAGACCCAGGTTTGATCCCTGGGTCAGGAAGATCCCCTGGAGAAGGAAATGGCAACCCACTCCAGTATTGTTGCCTAGAAAATTCCATGGATGGAGGAGCCTCGTGGGCTACAGTTCATGGGGTTGCAAAGAGTCGGATAGCCATACACATATCAGACAAAATAAGCTTCAAGCCAAAAAATGTAACAAGAGACAAAGATGGACATTATATACTGATAAAGAGGACAATTCACTGAGACAACATCAGTTATTAAAATATATGCACCTAACATAGGTCCAGGCTTCCCTGGTAGCTCAGCTGGTAAAGAATCCACCTGGAATGCAGGAGACCCTGGTTTTGATTCCTGGAGAAGGAATAGGCTACCCACTCCAGTATTCTTGGGCATTCCTGAGGGCTCAGGTGGTAAAGAATCTGCCTGCAATTTGGGAGTGAAGTGAAGTCACTCAGTCGTGTCTGACTCTTTGCGACCCCATGAACAGTAGCCTGCACCAGGCTCCTCCGTCCATGGGATTTTCTAGGCAAGAGTACTGGAGTGCGTTGTCATTTCCTTCTCCAGGGAACCTTCCCAACCCAGGGATAGAACCCAGGTCTCCCACATTGTAGACAGATGCGTTACCATCTGAGCCACCAGAGAAGTCAGGAGACCTGGGTTCAATCCCTGGGTGGGGAAGATTCCCTGGAGGAAGGCATAGCAACCTACTCCAGTATTCTTGCCTGGAGAATCCCTATGGACAGAGGAGCCTGTCAGGCTACAGTCCACAGGGTCACAAAGAGTTGGACACGACTGAGTGACTAAGCACAGCACAGCACAACATAGGCCCATCAGACTATACAAAACAATTACTAAAGGGGGGAATTGACAATAATGTATTATTCATAGGGGACTTCAACAACCTACTGACATCAATGATCATCTAGACAGAAAGTCAAAAAGGAAACAACAGCCTTAAATGAAACATTAGGCCAGATGGATCTGATAGATTTATGCAGAACTTTGCATTTAAATGCAGCAGAAAATGCATTCTTCTTAGGTAGTCATGGAACTTTCTCAAGGGTTGACCATATGTTGGGACACAAAACAAGTCCCAATAAATTTAAGAAGATTGAAATCACATCAAACATCTTTTCTGATCATATCCATGTTGTAGCATGTTATAGAATTTCCACCTTTTTAAAAACTGAATAATATTTCACTGTATCTTTATACCACATTTTGCTTCTCCACTCATTCAGTGGACACTTGGGTGTTTCCATTTTAGTTATTATGAATTATGCTTCTATGAACATGAGTGTACAAATGTCTCTTCAAGACCCTGCTTCTAATTTTGGGGGGTCTGTACCCAGATTTGGAATTTCTGGATCGTATGGTAATTCTGTGTTTCAGTTTTTTGAGTTATTGCATTATTGTTTTCCCCAACACTGTACTGTTTTAATTCCTGTCAACAGTACAAAAGGATTCCAATTTCTCCACCTTCTTACCAACACTTATGCTGTGGGCAAGCAGCTTCAGGAACAGATGCACTGCTGTTAGCCACATGGCTGGCATTGGGGGATGGATAGTTGCTACTGTGCTTATAGCCGAATTTTTTAAAAACAGTAAGTTTATTATTATTATTTTTAGGCCACACTATGTGGCATGCAGTATCTTAGTTCCCTGACCAGGGATCAGACCTGTACCCCTTGCACTGAGAGGGGGAAGTTTTAACCAGGGAAGTCCCTAATAGCTGAAATTGACAGAAATTAACTGCAGTATACTGTCTTCCCCTGGTAGTTGCCAGCTTTCAAGGGAATCCAGAGTTCTAAAAGAGTTATGTCTGAAAGATTCTGCCATTATTGTCTAGATGGGGAGATAGATTCCTGGTGCTTCTACTCTGCCATCTTGCAGTATCCTCACTGTATATATTTTTTGTACGAAATGAGCACATGATAAGATAAAATTGAGAGTAATAGCTGAAAACCATATAATGCAGTCCTAATTTTGATTTTGTGAATTGTTTCTTTCTAAGCTTGAGTTCTCTCTTTGCTTGGCAAGTTTTTCAGACTTTATACTTCCCTGTCATTAACAACCCCAAGACTGTGGTTGGCAGCTGGAATGGCTATAGTTTCATCAACTTGCAGATTTCCATAGTGGTGGCCAGTGGTTAGGAAGCTAAAAATGAATAGAAGTGAGAATAGTGAGCAAATAGTTTAAATGGTTTTTGTTAAGGTTAGGCTTCTTTTTGCTTCTCTCTCTCTCTCTTTTTTTTGTTTTTAATGGTCATGGTTCAAAGAATTGTGCTGGTTTGGAATGTTAGCGTTGGCAGTATTTTGAGAATCTAGACATGCAGTCAATTTGTAAGGAACTCAGGGAATTGGACTAGATAAGGTAAACCCAAAGTTGAACGAAACAGTCTGAACCTTGAGGATGCTCATCTCCATAATCATCAAGAGATTGCCCTATCTTTTGGTTTCATCTTAGGAGCTTTTGTTTCTTCCTAAGAAAGTGAGTGCTCTTGTCTAAAACTTGGGTTTACAGATGGAGTTATGCGGGTATACTTGGCTACCAAGGGAAAGGGAGAGAGCAGGGCAGTTCTGTATAATCCATGGCAATAAAAGACTTTTAACCCCCTTCTCCCCAAAAAAAGGACCTCGATTAGTTTAGAATATGATATATATGATATGAAAACTTACAGTAAAATTTTATACTATTCTTATTATTCTGTAAATGTCAATGCTAATTTTTTTTTTAAGGGAACACATTTCTCTATATTTCAATTTTGGTAATATTGTTTATCAAACTACGTATTACTCATTTTGATTTAAGGAATATTATTTTTAAACAGGATACAGTTTTTTCTCTGTAAGTTTGCTTCATGCAATATAATTTTGACATTGTGTTCTTAAATATGTCTTCATTTTATAGTTCTTATAATGAGAAATTGCTGTATTCCAAACGTTTGTATTTGATGCTGGTTTCTTACTTATTTAGGGCTTCCCAGGTAGTTTCCTAGATAGCTCAGTTGGTAAAGAACCCACGTGCAATGCAGGAGACTCTGGTTCAATCCCTGGGTTGGGAAGATCCCCCGGCGAAGGAAAAGGCTACCCAGTCCAGTATTCTGGCCAGGAGAATTCCATGGACTGTATAGTCCATGGGGTCACAAAGAGTCGGACGTGACTGAGCGACTTTCACTTTCACTTTCAGGTGGTTCTAGTGGTAAACAATCTGCCTGCCAGTACAGGAGACATAAGAGATGCAGGATTGATCCCTGGGTTGGGAAGATCCACTGGAGGAGGGCATGGCAACCCACTCTAGTATTATTGCCTGGAGAACCCCATGGACAGAGTGGTCTGGCAGGAAAGTTTCTTTTCTAGCTCTGAATAACATTAGTACCATTTACCAATCTTAGATAAACAAAATATTACCAAAATTAAATTATAAAGACTGAAAATAAAAAGTCTATCCTTATTCTTTTCTATATGAAATTAATTGCTTTGGCTTTATGAATATCCTAGTACTTAGAAGAATCCTGAGATCTGGAGTCAGTAGGTCTTAATTTCAATCTGTCCTTTACTAGTAAAAGCAAGTTAGTAAACTACTCTTATTCCCTGGTTTTCTTTATCTTTGAAATATTAATCCTGTATTATAGATTGTTAAATAAATTAATAAATATAAATATGTTTTAACAAGTGTTTTATCTTGAGCATCAACCATCAAGACTCTTTAGGGATGATAATCACTATGTTTTTAAGAGAGTGGTCTTAAGTAGGGGAGAGAGAGAGCTGCTATGGAGTGGGATTTTGTGGGTTAAGAGACTTTAACAATATTGTTTATATTTTATTGGATGTTGGTTCTCATCACTTTGTATATTTGTCTTAAATATTTCTTATTTGTTACTCTCTCCTTATAAAAAACCTATAATTTTTCCATGAAATATCTTAACCAATACAGTGTCTCGCCTTTTTCTATCGAAGGTCACTGGTTACTAGGATACTCTGAAACGTATACTTCATAATTCTGAGACCTGCTAGTCAGAACATCATTCCTTCTTGCCATTCCAGTTATTTCATGATGCACAAAGTATCATGTTTCTAATGTGTCTGTTAAGTCGATGGCAGAGGTCACAGACTGGGGATTGAATCTGGTTCTGAGAAGAACTGTTTGTTCCACACACTATTTTGTCTTTTAGGTGACTTAAAGTCTTAGGAAAAATCAAGAAATTTGATGACCCTAGACTTGCATTTCTGCATAACAGTGAGTTGTTGCTGAGTTCCAGCAGCTTTGTTTAGCTGGGCCATGGGCTCCACAGTTCTGCACATTTACTCTGTTCCCTCAAAGTGATGTGAGATGTTGTGAAATTGTTGTCATCATTATAAATGTTTGTGTTAATTGCTTGACTCATATAGGCAGTTTCCTTTATAACTGTTACAGAGATCATATTCAGTAGATACCAGTTTTATAACTTCATAAAACATACTTACATATCTTTTTTTCTACAGACATATATAAAATATCCTTTTTGTTTGTCAGATCCTTCTTCTCTCATTTTCAATCAGTCCTTTCATGTTACCAATTACATTTTTCTCAAATCTAGTTTTTCCTGTCCAACCTTACTATTCCTGCACTACCCCAGGCCCTCATCAGCTCTCACCTGAATTTCTTTAATTGCTCCCTAACTGAACTCCTTGCCTTCTGTTTTGTTCTTTTCAGTTCATCCTCAAATATATTGCTAGAATGATGTATCAGAGTGCAGATCTCATCTCATCACCCCACTGTTTCAAATTCTCCCAAGTCTATCCATCTTATATGGCAGAAGTCAACAGATTTTTCCTTAAAGATCTAGGTAGTAAATATTTTAGACTTTGCCAGCCATAAGTTTCCTACCACAAACAATTGAGTCTGCTGCTGTTGAATTGAGCACAAAAGCAACTATAGACAATACATAAACAAATGAGCATGTCTGTGTTTCAGTAAAACTTGTTTACAAAATCAGGTTTAAACCATAGTTTACTCCCTCTCCCATGATATAAAAGGTTCTCCCTGTCTTCTTTGCCGATGCATCTACCACTTTCCCATCATTTGTCTTATAGGCTATTCAGAAGCACCATTCAAATTCTTACACCTTTCTGAGCATAACATCTCCTTCCTATATCCAATTATGTAATTATTTTCAGGCTATTTTCCTACAAATTGCAAAACATTCAAATATATCTTGGAAAATATTAATTCTCAAATGGTAGTATCCTATATAAACATGAAATTATTCAGAAACTTATTGTAAAGTCTTAAATATTTCAGTTTTTAACAGATCTTTCATAAAAATCATAAGCTTGATACAATCCATGTTATAGTTTGCATACTGTCAATATATATTATCTGAAAATCTCAGAATAAGGTCACTTGTAGGAAAGTATTTTCAACATTATCATCTGTATTGAATCAAAGTTCATTGAGAGAATAATTTTAAGAACATTAACGGGAACTGATAGCAGTAATTCAGATTGTGTCTTATCTTTATCACAGTTACTCCTTTCAAATACTGTGAAGAAAGCAGGAAATATTTGGTTTTAGAATATGATATTTGCCTAAGGTATTGGACTTTAAGTTGATATTTATATAGGTCATTTTGCATGTTTCCATAGAAATAACACAACCTGAGAGTATGTTGTTAAATGTGTTGATTTTGCCTCATTATTAAATTGCCTTTCTTTTGCCTGTTGCTGACTGTACAAGTTGGGTAGTAGATAAAACCTATTCCAGTAAAAAAGAAAAAGAAAGAACTTCATTCTTCACACTTTTCATTATAATCTTCATAATAATGAAAAGTTTGATTCGATTACTAGAGTGAGAAAGTAGATTGGTAGAGCTACTGTGATGGAATTTTGTTAAGGTGTGGGTTGATGTTAATACTGCTATTGTCACGGTCTTTGTAGACCAGGACCTGGGGACTGGAGTTGACGAGAAGAGGGACGCAGGGGACCCAAGTCTTGAATGAAACAAGAGTGCTTTATTTGCAGAAACGCACGTTTATATATCTTCATACAAGGCAGCTTTAGGCAGTAAAAAAATTGAGCAAAAACAAAGCCAAGCAAATAACAATCTTGAAAGGGCCAGAAAGCATTCCATATCCTGAGTAAGAGGGGCATAACTGAATAGATTACCTGTAAGTAAAAGGTCACTGAAGGGAGTCACTGAAAGGAATCCAAGCAGGTACCCTTTCTCATGATCTCAGTCCTAAGAACTTCGTGCAGCTCTGCTTGTTCCTGTTTTCCAGGAACTGATAAGGAATAGAGTCCTTGAGAAGCTGCACACAAAAGAAGAGAATAACATATTGGATCCCTTAAAGTTGAACGTCCCCTGACAGATTATGATAAAGTTCACTAAATTTTCTGATATTCATATAATAATACATTAATTTAAAGCTCTGTTAAAACTGACTTGTATATGTTTTTTATGGTTGACTTTTAGCCACCAGCTGAACAGGCCAAAGCAAGACTGCAATTGGTTCTAGAAGCTGCTGGTAAGTGTAAATAATTAATTTTATTTAAATGAAAAAATGTGAAATAAATCCTAGCATTCTTACAGGTTTATCAAAGAGCAAACTACATATTTTCATATAGCCTCACAAATTTATGACATCTATGTATGGCCATGTGTGCGTGCACGCTTAGTCGCTTCAGTCGTGTCTGACTCTTTGCAGCCCTGAGAACTGTAGTCCACCAGGCTTCTCTGTCCTTGGGATTTTCCAGGCATGAATACTGGAGTGAGTTGCCATGTCCTCTTCCAGGGGATCTTCCCGACCCAGGGATCAAACCTGTGTATCCTCTGTCTTCTCAATTGCAAGCAGATTCTTTTACCACTGTGCCACCAGGGAAGTCCCATGTGTGGTCATATTTTAACCTCAAATATATATTGCTACAGTGTAATGGTCCTTTATGTTCTCATTTATAATATTGCTACAATTTTAGTTTTAATTTTGATGAGATCTAGTTTATTGATTTTTGTTTTTTTATGGACTATTATTTTAGAGGCATGTTTAAGAAAAATTTTATACTTTTACATTTTAGATTTGAGAATGTGATCTATTTGATTTAATTGTTGTATAAAGTGTGAGATTTAGATCAAGGTTTCATTCTGAAGGAAATGAGATAAAAGTCATTTAATAATCCTCCAGTTTAGTTCAGTTCAGTTGCTCAGTTGTGTCCGACTCTTTGCAATCCCATGGACTGCAGCACACCAGGTTTCCCTGTTCATCACCAACTCCCAGAGAGTGCTCAAACTCATGTCCATCGAGTCAGTGAAGCCATCCAGTTGTCTCATCCTCTGTCGTCCCCTTTTCCTCCTGCCTTTGATTTTTTTCCCAGCATCAGGATCTTTTCCAGTGAGTCAGTTCTTCTCATCAGGTGGCTAAAGTATTAGTTTCAGCTTCAGCATGAGTCCTTCCAATGAATATTCAGGACTCATTTCCTTTAGGATTGACTGGTTTGATCTGCTTGCAGTCCAAGGGACTCTCAAGAGTCTTCTCCAACACCACAGTTCAAAAGCATCAGTTCTTCGGCGCTCAGCTTTCTTTATTGTCCAATTCTCACATCCATACATGACTACTGGAAAGACCATAGCTTTCACTAGACAGACCTTTGTTAGCAAAGTAATGTCTCTTCTTTTTATATGCTGTCTAGGTTGGTCATAGCTTTTCTTCCAAGGAGCAAGCACCTTTTCATTTCATGTCTGCTGTCACTATCTGCGGTGATTTTGGAGACCAAATGGTCAATACCAAAATCACATTGATTATATTCTTTGCAGCCAAAGACGGAGAAACTCTATACAGTCAGCAAAAACAAGACCAGAAGCTGACTGTGGCTCAGATCATGAATTCCTTATTGCAAAATTCAGACTTAAATTGAAGAAACTAGGGAAAATCACTAGGCCATTGAGGTATAACTTAAATCAAATCCCTTACAATTATACAATGGAAGTGACTAACAGATTCAAGTGAAAAAATCTGATAGACAGAGTCCCTGAAGAACTATGGATGAGGTTTGTGACATTGTACAGGAGGCAGTGATCAAGACCATCCCCAAGAAAAAGAAATGCAAAAAAGGAAAAATGGTTGTCTGAGGAGGCCTTACAAATAGCTGAGAGAGGAGAAGCAAAAGGCAAAGGAAAAAAGGAAAGATATACCCATCCGAATGTAGAGTTCCAGAGAATAACAAGGAAAGACAAGGAAAGCCTTCCTCAGTGACCAATGCAAAGAAATAGAGGAAAAGGATAGAATAGGAAAGACTAGAGATGTCTTCAAGAGAATTAGAGATACCAAGGAAACATTTCATGTGACGATGGGCACAATAAAGGATAGAAACGGTATGAACCTAACAGAAGCAGAAGATATTAAGAAGAGGTGACAAGAATACACCGAAGAACTATACAAAAAAGATCTTCATGACCCAGATAACTACAGTGGTGTGATCACTCACCTAGAGCCAGACATCCTGGAATGCTAAGTCAAGTGGGCCTTAGGAAACATCACTATGAACAAAGCTAGTGGAGGTGATGGAATTCCAGTTGAGCTACTTCAAATCCTAAAAGATGATGCTGGGAAAGTGCTGCCCTCAATATGCCAGCAAATTTGGAAAATTCAGCAATGGCCACAGGATAGGAAAAGTCAGTTTTCATTCCAATCCCACAGAAAGGCAATGCCAAAGAATGTTCAAACTACCACACAATTGCACTCATCTCACATGCTAGTAAAGTAATGCTCAAAATTCTCCAGGCGAGGGAAGCTTCAACAGTACATGAACCGAGTACTTCCAGATGTTCAAGCTGAATTTAGAAAAGGGAGAGGAACCAGAGATCAAATTGCCAACACCCGTTGGATCACCAAAAAAGCAAGAGAGTTCCAGAAAAACATCTACTTCTGCTTTATTGGCTACACCAAAGCCTTTGAGTGTGTAGATCACAATAAACTGTGGAAAATTCTTAAAGAGATGGGAATACCAGACCACCTTACCTGCCTCCTGAGAAATCTGTGTGCATGTCAAGAAGCAACAGTTAGAACCAGACATGGAACAATAGACTGGTTCCAAATTGGGAAAGGAGTACGTCAAGGCTATATATTGTCACCCTACTTATTTAACTTATATGCAGAGTACATCATGCAAAATGCCGGGCTGGATGAAACACAAGCCAGGAGAAGTATCAATAACCTCAGATATGCAGATGACACCACTCTTATGGCAGAAGGCAAAGAGGAACTAAAGAGCCTTTTGATGAAAGTGAAAGGGGAGCGTGAAAAAGCTGGCTTAAAACTCAACATTCAAGAAACTAAAATCATGGTATCTGGTCCTATCACTTCATGCCAAATGATGGGGAAATGATGGAAACAGTGACAAACTTTATTCCTGGATTCTGAAATCCTCCAGTTACATTGGACTAGCTCATTGGACTAGTCTGGATACCATCTAATCTGAAAATCTCATGTGTTTTAGTATCTCAGTTGCACAATAATTTGATTTTAGATTACTTTGATTTTATGATACACAGATTCGTGTAGACACTAAATACTTTACCTTTTTAAAGATAAAAAGATTCATGTTATCTTTTAATTTTTAGTCTTAACGTGCTCTTTTAAAAAATGTTACCTTTAATAAGTTGTTAAGATCAAGAATGAGATAAGGTGTTCCCAAATTTTAGACAGTGGACACTTTGGCTGAGAATATAAGCAGCTAATGCAAGAAATCTTTGAATTAATATGCACGTATGTATTTTCTCAATGAATGATGAAAATATAACTACTATCATTTGGTAGTCTGAAATTACATTTGATGTTAAAACAGAATTCTTATTTCCATTTGGAGACTATGAACTCTATATAGATCTATAAAAAGTAAAAAACTTTAAGAAATATGAAAAAAAGAAATATATACTACTTTAGTTATATTAGTTATATATATCTGTTTTAACATCAAAAGTAATTTCAGACTACCAAATGATAGTAGTTATATTTTCATCATTCATTGAGAAAATACATACGTGCATATTAATTCAAAGATTTCTTGCATTAGCTGCTTATATTCTCAGCCAAAGTGTCCACTGTCTAAAATTTGGGAACACCAGTATAAATGATATACTAACTTCATAAATCACTAATTAAAGTAATTTATCATGTAAAAATGAATATTTTGACTATGAATTTCTATACCACTTCATATTATTTGAAAAACCACTTATTTTTATGTATTGATCTTACTCATTTTATCTTTCATTATATAGAAAACATGATACATTAAAATTTTGCTTACTATTAGTTTTTTAAACTTTGATTCTCTTATATATATACTATAGGATAGAGCTAGTTAATATGATTCTCTATTATTTATATACTATATGTTTATTCTTTATTTGCATTTTGCTTTGAAGAAATATTTCCAGTTCATAATTTGGGTATGAAGAAACTCTCGTTTTAAAGGAAAATTTTTATGCTGCTTGGTCCAGAAAATACTTGTTTCTATTAACACAAGTATATAGAATTTTATTTGATAGTTTTATACATTTTCTTTATCTTTAAATATGTCTTTGAAGCATATTATAAAACAGATCTGACAATACAAACCTCAGTATATAACTTGCTTATATTGGTCCCTGCTTTCATCCCTCATTTTTTAATTTAACATTCTAAATTCTATTAAGGATAAAAAGCAAGGTTCTATAATTTGACAAACATTCAAAATATTATGACAGTTTTCAAATTAAAAAACTTACATTGGCCCCTATAGGCAAAGGACAGACCTTAGCTAGATGTAGCATTATTTATTAATCATTTTCTTCTTATTGAACATTTGTGTTGTCTCTACTTTGCCTCTTATCCATAACACTGTGATGTATATCCTGTTACAAATTTTGTTTTTCATATTTTAAATTATGTTTTTGAAACTGATTGCTATAGAAATGAGTATGAAGTTAGAGGCTATTATTAATAATATTTAGAGTGGCTTTTTATACATTTTTGCTAAATTGTTTTACAAAAGGATTATTCTACTTTTCATACTGCTTAAGAAACCATTTACCAGATTTTGGTGTTTAATGCCAGGTCCATGACTGTGTTGGTTTATAACATGAAATAACATATTAATATACTTCTTTGAAAAACATCCATTACTGTTATTAATGACAACTTGTGACCTTGGAGAGGGGAAGCAGATGGATGGATAGGAGAGCACTAAGTTGATATAGAACATAACATCAAAGTTCTAGATAACTGTTTCAGTGGTGAATTAAGGTGTTCATTGAATTAAAAATCAATATATTAATAAGTAGGAGGGAATAAGAAGAACTTGAGCTCAGTCTAGTAAGGCTTGTGGAAAAGACTAGCCTAGTCCTAAGACTGAGATAGCTGGATAACAAAGCCTGGTAGCTCCCATTCTCTCTCATTGGAGTTTACTTGAGTTCCCATGGAAAACACCCTCAACTTTGGGGCCTTAAAATTGGATATCAGGAAGAACTTGAGGCTGTATGCTAGATTCTTGAGCCAAGATTTATTTCAGCCTTATAGTTAACATAATCTCCTAGATAGAGTTCATATGTAGAAATCCTGCTAAGTCTTTTACTCTAATTGTGGGTCTCAGAAGAAAGTTTAATATATAACCATTGCATTGTTATTGATTTATTAGTGAATAGTAATAATGATCTTGGTTTGGATTTAAAATATATTTAGAACAATTGGCAATAATTATTAATGGTACGATTTTGAAAGACGTGTGTGAGTAGAATAGCATTCAGACTTCCTAGGTGGTTCAGTTGTAAAGAATCCACCTGCCAATGGAGGAAACAGAGGAGACATGGATTCAGTTCCTGGGTCAGGAAGAGCCCCTGGAGGAGGAAATGACAACCCACTCCGGTAGTCTTGCCTGGGAAATTCCGTGAATGGAGGAGCATGGTGGGCTACGGTCCATAGCATCACAAAGAGTTGGACACTGAGTGACTGAGCACGAGATGAATGTGAAAAGAATATTAATTAAAATATAATCACAGTAATCACAGGGGTGTCTTGTGTGTTGTACCAAACATAAATTTGAAGTCAGAGATATTATTGTAGTTGTTATGATCATATTTTGTATGTACTAAACTGTTAACATTTTTATTCTTTGCTATGCTGAATCTTCAGATTTAGGTGGATTCTTTTCTCATATTCATAGCTAAAATGCAATTGAAATTAAGTTTCATGTCTCTTGTTTAACTTTTAATTTGAAGGTGATGTGAAGTTAAAGTTACATCTAAGGAGTTTTCTTTTTGTTTTTTCAAATGCAGTAGGATTCAAAAGCTTGTAAAACTATATAAATTGGTAAGATTGAATCTTTAAATTATAATCAGCTAATGATTTACTCTGTGATACTGAGTAAATCCAATTAAAAATCCTCTTGGCCATGATTTCTTTCTTTCATTTTAAAAATTGTGTTACATTCTCTTCTTCATTAAGATTGGTTCATTAAGATATTTGTCCCACTGCCAACTCCTTAGTCTAGACACCAAACAATCTACCCAAAGGTTAATTGTTACCTCCTAACTGATCTCTTGCTTCAATTCTGTTGCTTCTTTAGAGAGGGTGATGGATAATAGAAGGGTTCCAAGCCTGTTTCCACTACTCACTCATTCTGTGACCTTCAGTAGTCTAATGTTTATTTAGCCAAAACAGGGTTTTTATTTAATGCAATATGGCAGTTGTGCCTATTTTCTAGTTCACACTTTTTAAAAATAATTTATTGAAAAGAATCTCACATCATATACAATTAAATATAATTTGTTTAAATTGCCAATTCAATGGCATTAAATACATTCACAAAGCTATATAACCTCCTAGTTTAAAAACATTTCCTAAGAAAAACCTCTCACTTAATAGACAGTTTTTCTCCACTCTTATTACCCCCAGCTCCTGGCAATTGCCGACCTGCCCTCCATCTCTATGGATTTATCTATTCTGAATATTTCATATAAATAGAATCATACAGTGTTTGACCTTGTATGTCTAGCCTCTTTTATTTAGCATAATGTTTTGGAGGTATATCCATGTTGTAGCATGTGTCAGTATTTTATTCCTTTCCATGACTGAATAATAAACAAATGTTATATATACCATTTGTTTATCCATTCATATATTGATGGACATTGGGGTTTTATTCTACCTTTTGGCTATTGTGAACAATAAAGCATATGAATGTACTTGTCCAAGAACCTGTTTGGAATTTTGAGTGGTGTACACCTAGGAGAGTGATTATGTGAGGTCATTTGGTAAGTCTTTGTCTAATGTTTGTAAATCCACCAAACTTTTCCATGGCAGCTGAAAAGTTACATCCTCACCAGTAGTATAAAAGCCACCCCCCCGCCCCCGCCACCGCCATTGTCTCAACTAGACCATGAAGCATATTTAAGTTACGTGTTTGAAAATGTGTAGGTTTGAAAATTTCTCTATACCTTATTTCCTAGTCTGTAAAGGGGGGAGTTGATAACTACCATATAGGGTTGTTGTGAAGATAAGTGAAGTACCTAGCCCAGAGTCTGGTAAGTGGTCACCAGCAGAAAATTTTTACTTCTTTCTTACTTCTTGTGAGGGTCATTGCTAGGTGATTCTTCCTCAGCTACCACTTGGTCATGCTGCTCCTTTGCTCAGAATTATTCACTAGCTCTAGTTGCTTATAAGATCAATTTTACACTTCCTATTTAAGGTCCCAAGGTCTGTATGGTAGATTCACAGACTTTTCAAACATTTGTCTTAAAATTCATTTTTATACTTCTTCTCATTATTCTTCAAGTTACTCATGTTCTTTTCTACCTGGAAGTTTTTGCTTGTGATTTTTCCTCCTCTAGAAATCTCTTTCTTCTTCCTTTTTCCATCTCTAAGCACTTCAGTATTCATCTCAAATAACATTTCCACATGACTTCCCAGACCATTTCAGCACAAAATCTTTCTGTTCTCCTTTGAATTCTTTTTCTCTTTATCTGTGCACACCATTCATATTGATATTTACTCACATACTGCTGATACTAATATTTGTTTCATGAGTATTAGACTTATTTTCCCAATGAAATAAAACATTTTAAGGTCAGGAACTATGTCTAAAACTTCTGAATCTTTCCCAGGACTTCTTACAATGCCTATAATGAGTGGTACTATACCAAATAGAATTCCAGCTATTAATCTTTGGTGTATTAGTTTGTGAAATAACGTTCTGAATAACTGCAAATTAAGCCTTTGGATGCTGGTGTGCTCATTTAAACCATTGTTTGGTGGATTTTAAATAAATAAATTAAGAAGTTCCCTGGTTTCAAAAGTAGAAGATATATGGCAATAATCTAACTTTTTAATCTGAAATGCTAAGGTACTACATGACAGAAGAGATAATGAAACATGATTATCCCACATAATCATGTGGAGGAAGAAGGAAGATAATGAGTTTACCTAAATATGTCTCAATCTCTTTTGCTGTCACTGTTGTTTGACTTGTTAGCACCAATCCAAACATTATTTTATTTTTCACAAAAACACAACATCATCTAATGCCAGGTATGCTCATAGGTCTGAAGGAGAATTTAGAGGATAGACTTTTCCAAAACAGAAATATTTTCATCACTGAAAAAAAATGACACTTTTCACATTAGTTTTAAGACATAAATTTCTCTAAAAATCTCATTAATATTTTACTTTTAATAGAATTATTGACATTGCAACCTTTAAAATTATATCTCTAATTTTATAAGAGAAATGGAAATTACTTTAATGCATGTATGGTAAATTGTGTTTATCATAAAATTTCTGTGTAATATTTTATTTTCTGAATATCTTCAACCCTTTTTATTGTGCTTCATAGTTTTCAAAGCACTTTTATAATTCTTTTATCATTTGACTCACATCACTGCATGGAGAGCTAATTAACTCTATTTCACAAATATCCTGAAAGCTTAAATGACTTGTAGAAGATCATATAGCTAATAGATGAGTAAACCAGGACTGAAATCCCGTGATTTCTGATTCCCTAGCTATTTTTGTCCATAGATTAAATCCCTGCATTATGTTGAGCGAAAGAAGGGTGATAGAAAAATTACCAAATACATTATCTAGTTTTGTTAGACATAATGCTATAATTACCTCACAATAAAATATTTTCAGTCCTCAAGCAAGCCTTTGATTCTGAAATCAGTTGTTTTTTAATTGATAATGCAAAAAGATTAAAGTTTTAGTCAGAATAAGTTCTTTTCCTTAATAGGATGCTTATAGTAACTATAGGCAGAGAAGGCAATGGCAACCCACTCCAGTACTCTTGCCTGGCAAATCCCATGGATGGAGGAGCCTGGTAGCCTGCAGTCCATGGGGTCGCTAGGAGTCAGACACGACTGAACGACTTCACTTTCACTTTTCACTTTCACGCATTGGAGAAGGAAATGGCAACCCACTCCAGTGTTCTTGCCTGGAGAATCCCAGGGACAGGGGAGTCTGCCGTCTATGGAGTCGCACAGAGTCGGGTACAACTGAAGCGACTTAGCGGCAGCAGCAGTTAACTATAGGGCTTCCCAGGTGGCCCTAGTAGTAAAGACCCACCTGCCAACGCAGGAGACGTAAGAGACATGGTTTCAATCCCTGGGTCAGGAACATCCCCTGAAGGAGGGCATAGCAACCCTCTCCAGTATTCTTACCTGGAGAACCCCATGGACAGAGGAGCCTGGCAGGTTATAGTCCCTAGGGGTGCAAAAAGTTAGACACGACCGAAGCAACTTAGCATGCATGCATGCATAGTAGCTATATTTCTGATAACTTTGAAAAAACTGAGGGCAATGTTCTAGGATTACCAATGTTTTAGTCTTCACCCTAACTGTGGACATGCATTTCAGTGACCCTTATGATAGAAGCTAATTAGGTATTATAAAACAGAGTTACACACATATGAACACTGTATTGAGGAAAGTTGTTTTTAGGAATAAGCCAAAAGCTCCTCACTTCATCCCAGTTCTTCTGGGTGTTAACCTTGGATTTTCTTCTGTTAATTATCCATTATGTACCTGGAAGCCAAGTCCTAACCCTTTCTCTTCATAACCATGTAATCTTGGAAGTCCCAATACTTCTCTGAAGTCCAGTCTAGATTTAAATATTTGTAGTTCTGAGAATTACAAACGAGATTGCCATGACAATGTTGTACTGTTTCTGCCCAGCATAGAAAGTCATTCTGCCACCCTCATTTAAAGTTAACAGAGGTTTTGCTCCATAGGATTCTGACCACTGATCTCTGACTCCAATAAATAGATGGATTTATTGTGAGAAAGACTTTCAGGTACAGCAAACCTAAAAATCAGAGCAAGTGATTTAAAAGACTTCTATGTTGTATAAATAGTTTTCAGACTTCTCTTCTCCCCATGTAGGCTTCTGCTTGGTAGTCTAGATTCATATCCAGCTTCATCCACCAGCTAACTTTGTGAGCTTGAGCAAAGGGGAACCTTTGCTCTTCTTTATTTTCTTGTCTATGAAATGGAGACATTAATAATACAAAACTAATGGGGTTGTTATATACTTTGAATGTGTTAACATTTGTAAAACACTTAGGACAGTGCCTGGTATGTAGTAATCATTCAGTAAATGTTAGCAATTATATGAAAGGCAGTATAGAATGATGGTCACATTCTTAAGCCTGTGTACTATTCCCAGATCCATTATTTACTGATGAAACCATGGGAAAATTGTTCAAGTTTGCTGAACCTCATTTTTTTCATTTAAGAAATGGGAATAAAAATATGTACCTTTAGAGTTTTATCAAAATTAAAGAAATTAATATAATAAAGTGTTTAGAACAGTTAACATATCACTGAACATTCTATAAACATTAGCCCGAAGGAGTGGGAGTAGTTTTTTTATGGCATTACCAGAATGGCATTATGAGGTAATTGAAGAAGAAATATTGAGCCAAGCATTCTCCTTGTACCAGCATATATATAGTTAGAAGAAGTTATCAAAAATTAAGAATTTATGTGCATTTTAAAAGAAACAAATATATAAAACCTTAAATAGTTTTATTGGCTTGGGCATTGATTAAAATCTTTTTTTCATCAAATTAGTTTCTGCAAAATCATATTTCTTGAGAAATTCTACATAAAATTTAATAGCTTTAATGCCAAATCTAATTGATAGTGTTAACTCCCAGTTTCCAATAATGAGCATGATTTTGAGTTTTGTGTTAATTCAAAATGATACTAGTACTTCCTAGAAGAATTAAGTAAATTGCATTTTAAAAATATATTACTTGTTTTAGCATCAATTACACATTTATATTTGAATGACCATTATTTATCCCTAATAATATTTAATAAGAAGAAAGCTATCAGTTAGAGTCTAACAATATCACAGCAACTTGCCATGTTTGAGCAGATGTTAAGCAGACAGTAGTTGAATGTTAATTTTGAGAGAGTGGTATGTTTAAGTCTAGCTGAAGTATGTTGCATGTGGGCTTTCTAGACTCGAGTACAATGCTGGGTCTCTGAGGAGAATTTTAAAGCTAAAACTCTTTCTTTTGGGTTCTCTATATGGACTCTCTCAAGTCAGTATAAAGCAGATCATCCCTAGGCTAAAGCCCTTCAGCTTTTGTTATTGGGCTCTGTAGACCTGTAATTAGGCCTCCTGGCAGGCCTTGCAGGCCAGTTAATGGTCATATGGAGTTTCTGTGAGGCAGACTGGCTTTGTATAAATCCTGGGTAGGAATATGTTTATGGGTCACTTCCTACCAGGACTGTGCTTTGTCCTTATGCCCTGCGGGCTGACAGGGAGCAGGTTCCCTTGACCATGGACTGTTCAGTTTGCAACTCAAAATCTACTCCACTAATCCCCAGTGTAAACAGAGGATTTAGAAGGGCTTCTGTCACTTACAGTTGCCAATTCACTTGGGTGTCTGTGAATTTATTTTTCCCCAGACTTCATTATTGAAAGACTGACAAATGTATAACATTTGGATGTTTGCTTGTATATCAAGTATGCAGTTTCTTTTTCAATGGTTTTAGAATCCTGGTAAATAATCTACCTAACACAGAATTATGTGTGAGTTTTTTTTTTAAATTAAGCTCCCTTTAATATTTAAGCCATTAAAACTTTGAAATGTTAACCAACATTTTCCTATAAGGGAAATTATAGGTCTGTTTTTATGAGAGTAAATAACATTATATAAAAAAAGTACCCAAAAAGTCATTAATAGATTTCAGATAAGTCAAAGAAATAATTAATTTAAAACTTCTATACTATACATTTTAGGTTAAGTAAAAATTTCATTTTAGTTCCACTTAAATTGTTTGTATCTGAGAGGTTTGAAAATAGGAATATCAGATAAGTATATAAAATTGCTCAATAAATATGCATTTCATGAAGTATTTAAAGAAGAATGCCATTTATTGAGCATCTACTATGTGGAAAGCATGTTTATTCATTTTCATGTATTATAAATATTTTAAATAATTGATCCATGTTTCCTAGCCTAGCAAAATGTTTGGATTTTAAGAAAGTCATGATTGAGATTTCTTTTGTTTTCCATTTTATTTAATCTTTTACTTCATTGTTTGTTTTTTTCTCTTTGCTTGAATTATATTAAGATTTGGTTCTAAAATATGTAATTTCTGAGTGTGATTTGCAAAGAACTTTCGCCTGTCTTCCTATAAGCAAATTTTCTTTTCAGGGAAATCAAACGATGGATACTTTCCCAGGTCTCAACTAGTAAATCAGTGCTCAGTATTTTGCATTTTGTGATGTAAAAATGGTTCATGACAGATGTGGCTGAAAAGACCACATACGTAGACTGTATGATTTTAGTCTGGTGGAACTAATAGGATCACTCATTACATTTTAGACCCTGGGGTTTCTTTTTTCTTTCATTAAAAAAAAAAAAAAACTGTTTAAATAGAGTGGTCCTTTTTGTGTGTGAGTACAGCATCTTCCCCTAAATTTATGAAGAGTTGATGATAACAAACCCTCTTCCAAAAAAGCTTTTAATATTTATTTAATGTTAACTTATTTTTAATTGTTCTATCATCCCATAAAAATTAAGATTTTGTTCAATTTTTATAAAGAATTTCTTTTAATTATATATAGCAAAACTAGAAAATACATTCCTTAGAGAATCTAAGAACTGTGAATTAAATAGTCATATATGACTATTAGAAATACATTTTTCAAATATTATAAATAAATTTTAAAAGTATGGAAATAATGACAACTAAAAGGCATCACAAGGTAGAAATTCTTGATGTTCACTTACAACTAGGAGAATCATAGCACAAAATATATTTATTGAAGTAGAAATATATTTATGATCTATTTTGGAATTCAAAAACCGGAGATTCCTGAACAGTATGAAGGCTCTGATCTTGTTTTAATTTTGACCAACGGTTCATTATTATATTGAAAAATACCTTGTTGATTTACATCAAAATGCTTATGGTGATTATAGTTTCTAGATGGTGAGGTTAAGGTGTTTTTGTTTTAATTGGCTTGTCTTTATTTTATAATTGTAGCTGTGAATAAAACCTAAAGAGATGTAGAAAAGATTTAATTTAAACACCTTAAAATTCCCCCCCACCATTTAGTATGAAATTTGATAAGTTGTGCCAAATACGTAGAATTGTGTGACTACCACCAAAGTTTTTAATAAAGGACATTCATATTACTCCAAAAAACTCCTTTTACACCTTTGAAGTCAATTCTCTCTTCTCTTCTCGGACTTTAGCAACCACTAATCTTCTTTATGTCCCTATGGTTTTGTTATTTTCAAAATGCCATATAAGTGGAATCATACAGTATGTAGACTTTTGTGTCACTAGTCTTTCACTTGGCATAATGCTTTTTAGATTTGTACATATTTTTGTGAGCATCAGTTAGTTCTCTTTATTGCTGAGTAGTATTCCATTGTAGTAGTATTCCATTGTCTATATCAGTTTGCTTATGCATTTAGTACTTGGTGAACAGAGAGGTTGTTTACAGTTTGTTTTTGTAAGTAAAACTTTTATGGACGTTTGAATATAAGTCTGTGTGAACACATAGTTTCATTTCTCTTGAGTAAATACTTAGAGTGGAATTCCTTGGTTAATAATAAATATAGGTTTCTTCCCTGGTGGCTCAGAGGTTAAGCATTTGCCTGGAAAGACCCAGGTTCAATCCCTGGGTCGGGAAGATCCCCTGGAGAAGGAAATGGCAACCCACTCCAGTACTCTTGCCTGGAGAATCCCATGGAGGGAGGAGCCTGGTAGGCTACAGTCCATGGGGTTGCAAAGGGTCAGACACGACTGAGCGACTTCACTTCACTTCACAGGTCTAACTTTAATCCCAAACTGTTTTCCAAAGTGAGTGTACCATTCTTTGTTTCCACTGCAAAGTATGAAAGTCCCATTTGTTCCCCATCCTTAACATCACTTGATGGTGTTGTTTTTTGTTTTTCTTCTGTTTAATTTCAGCTATTTAATTAAATGTGTTATACTTCATTGACTTTAGTGTGCTTTCCTATGGTGAATAATGAAATTGGGCATCTTTTGTAAAATCATTTGTCATTTGTGTACTTTTGTAAGGTATCTGCTTTTATCTCTTGCCCATTTTTAAAAGGAATTGCTTGTATTATTGGCTTGTAGAGTTATTTTTATGTTCTGAATACATATCAGATATGTAGTTTGTCAGTATTTTCTCATTGTCTATAACTTGGCTATTTTCTTTTTTAAATTAATTAATTAGTTAATTTAATTAAACCGTGGAAATTGAAACTGAAACAAAAAATCTAATGTTCACAATGTGGGATCTTAGTTCCCCAGCCAAGGATTGAACCCAGTCCCTTGGCAGTGAGAGCATGGAGTCCTAACAGCTGGACTGCCAGGGAATTCCTTTGGCTGTTTTCTAAACAATGTGTTTTTTTTTTTTTTTTAATTAATTATTTACATATAGTGCATTACACCCTGTTAAGGGACAGTTCTTTGATTTTTGACAAATGGAAGCAATTGTGTAACAACACCCAGCATCAAGATGTAGAACAATTCTATCATCTCTTATACTATCCCCATTTCCCTTTGTTGTAAACTCTTCCTTACCACCAATGTGTTGAATTTCAGTTTATCTGTTTTTTTCTTTTATATAGTGTGCTTTTAATGTCATATCTAAAAAATTTTTGCCTAACCAAAGAACACAAAGATTTGCTTTTATTAATATGTTTTGTTCTAGAATTTTCATAGTTCAGATTTTACATTTAGATCTATAATCCATTTAAAATTAATTTTTGTATATGCTGTGGGTTGAGGTTCTTTTTTTTGCATATGGGTATCTAATGGTCTCAGTATCATTTGCTATTAAGATAGTTTCCCTCAGCTGAATTATCTTCGTACCTTTGTAAAATATGATTTGACCACATATAACTAGATCTGTTTTGGGTTTGGGTTAGGGTTAGGTTTTATTCTATTCCATTGTCTGTATGTCTATCCATTTTTTGACAATACCACATTTCCATGATTACTCTAACTCTTTGTTAACTCTTGAAATGTGGACTTTACAAATCAGTTTGGAGAGAATGGACATATTAACAGTATTGAATCTTCTACCCATGAACATGGTACAGCTCTCTACCTCCAGTTCTTCTTTGATTTCTTTCATTAGTTATGTAGTTTTTGGCATATTGATCTTGCATGTATTTTGTTAGACTTATTCCTAAGTGTTTTATGTTTTGGGGTACCATTGTGAACATTAGATTTTTTGTTTCAGTTTCAATTTCCAGTTGTTCATGGATAGTATATAAAATACAATTCCATTTTGAATAATAAATTTATATCCTATAATTTTGTTAAACTCTGTGGATTTTTTATATACGATTCTTTGAAATTTTCTACATAGGCAATCATATCATCTATGACTAAGGCAAGCTTTTTTTTTTCCTTTCAAATCTGGGTGCCTTTCTTTCTTGTTCTTGCTTTATCACTTTAGCTGGGCCCTCCAGCCACAATTTTGAATAGAAGTGGTGAGACTGGCTGTCCTTCACTTGTTCCTGATCTTAGGCAGAGGGTATTTAGTCTTTTACCATTGAGCAGGACGTAAACTGTAGAGTAGATGCCCTTTTCAAATTGGAGGATTATTCTTCTATTCCTAGTTTGCTTGGAGTTTTTATCGGGAATGAATGTTTAATTTTGTCAAATACCATTTCAGCATTTTTTGAGATGATCATATTTTCTTTCTTAGTAGTGATATGTTGAATTCCATTGGTTGATTTCAAATGTTAAACCAATCTTATTTAGTTTCCTGGGATAAACACCATTTGGACATGATGTTGTTGTTGCTGTTGACGTTCAGTCACAGGGTTGTGTCTGACTCTTTGCGACCCTGTGAACTGATTGTAGCACGCCAGGTTCCCTGTCCTTCAAATCTCCCAGAGTTTGCTCAAAGTGATATCCATTGAGTTGGTGATGCCATCCAACCATCTCATCCTCTGTCTCCCTCTTCTCCTTTTTGCTTCAGTCTTTTCCAGCATCAGGATGTTTTCCAATGAGTTGGCTTCGCATCAGGTGGCCAAAGTATTGGAGCGTCAGCTTCAGCATCAGTCCTTCCAATGAATATTCAGAGTTGATTTCCTTTAGGATTGACTAGTTTGCCCTCCTTGCTGTCCAAGGGACTCTCAAGAGTCTTCTCCAGCACCACAGTTTGAAAGCTTCAGTTCTTGGGTGCTCAGCCTTCTTTATGGTTCAACTCTCACATCCGTGTGTGACTACTGGAAAAACCATGGCTTTGACTATATGGACCTTTGTCAGCAAAGTGATTCTTTTTATATTCTGTTGTTACTAGATTTTTCGGAAATTTTGTTTTATATGTGTTAACTTGATTCATAGCACTTATAAATACTTTATTAGAATTATTTACACACATGATTCCCTCTATTAAGTAATAAGCCCCTCTAGGTAAGGGCTACCAACTTTGTATTTCCCAGTAGCTAGCAAAATACCCTGGTATTTATTAGAAGCCTTTGTTTATTAATAGGTGGTTGGATAAATGAATGATGTCACTGGTAGCATTTGTAAATGTGCATTTATATACCATTGAAGTTAAATCTTAAGCTGGGAGTTAAAAATAAGTTTAGATTCTTTTTATTCCTGAAAATGGTGAATATGTGGTTAAATAGTCATTTCTCCAACATTTTTCAATAGTACTTTGCTCATTGTTCACCATTATTCTGGGAATAATAATGGAAGATACTGCTAACACTTTATGATTACTTGTTCCTATAAGAAAACACTGAAGCAGCATAATTATATGCACATTGATAATACTGTTTTCTTCCTTGTGAATATAGGGTGAATAGGTTGGTTATCCCAGTACTCAAGTGGATTGGGTGTTTTACTCTTTGGTTGTGAACGAGTAGAGGTACATATTATCTGTACAGCTCATTTCAATTTGTCCTATTTGGATGTGATGCAATTCACAAAATATCCTAAACCAGGGCTAGCTTCCTATGGAGCTATCATTTAACTTAGAATTTGTAGGTGGGTAGATTTACACATGTAGAGAGGTAGAGTGTGACAAAAGAAAAATGGGAGGAGAGGAAAGAAAATCTAGGATGTCCCTCTATGTTTGCTCCCCCAGTCCCCATCCCTCAGGCAGAAAGGAAAGCTCATCTCCAGATATCTGGACCTATAGTTTTTAACCAAGTATACCAGATTTTCCTCTATAGCAAATCCTGATATAGAAAGGATCAATCAGACTTTTTGGGAAATTTTATACCATGCAGAATCTCCAGGCTAGTGTTGTAGGGAAAGAAAGCTTTCCTCTCCCCTTCTAGGTTCTCCTGTCTGCTTAAATTGATATGAGACATTTATTATCGATACACATGTTCTCTCGTGTACATACGAGAACACATGGCTGGTGCACTGGGATGACCCTGAGGGGTGGGATGGGGAGGAAGGTGGGAGGGGGGTTCAGGATGGGGAACATATGTACACCCGTGGCTGATTCATGTCAATGTATGGCAAAAACAACTACAGTATTGTAAAGTAATTAGCCTCCAATTAAAAAACAAAAAAGAGAATACATGAGATAGTCATAAACCCCCACATATGCAAAAAGTTCATAAGCAGAAAGGTAAAAGACATATGTGCCATCCTGAGTTAAGGAATAGGCTAGGGACTTGAGGCTTCCAAGGACAGTAGGGTCATTCACAAGACAATATGAAGAGGAAATAATTGAAATGCTTTTAAATCTTTGCCCTGCCACATAGATGGTTTCACATTTAGATAAAATTATCTCCCATAGCAACTCTCTTCTGGGTAAAATCCTCTTTTAATTTCTTCTAGGTAATTAAGAGAGAGGCAGTAGTTTCTCTTGAACCTACAGGGTTTTGATTGCCGTTAGCTCAAACCACACACACACAGAGACAAACACTTAGTTGCTCAGTCATGTCCAACTCTTTGCAACCCTATGGACTGTAACCTGCCAAGCTCCTCTGTCCGTGGTATTCTCCAGGCAAGAATACTTAAACAGGTTGCCATGCCCTCCTCCAGGGAATCTTCCTGACCCAGAGATTAAACTCACATCTCCTGTGGCTCCTGCATTGCAGGTAGATTCTTTACTGCTAAGCCATCAGGGAAACCCAGTAATGTATATATGTCAATCCTAATCTCCCAATTCATTCCTCCTCCCCATTCCCTAGTAACCATAAATTTGTTTCCTATATCCATGACTCTACTTCTGTTTTGTAAATAAGTCCATTTGTACCCTCTGTTTTTAGATCCCACATGTAAGAGATATCATATGGTATTTGTCTTTCTGTGTCTAACTTATTTCACTCAGTATGACAATATCTGGGTTCATCCATGTTGCCACAAGTAGCATGATCCTCTTCTTTTTTATTGCTGACTAATATTCCATTATATATATGTACCTTATCTATCCATTCCTTAGTTGATAGTCAGTTACATTGTTTCTGTGTCATGACTATTATAAATTGTGTTACAATAAACATTAGGGTACACATATCTTTTTGAATTATGGTTTTTTTTTTTCCCAAGTATATGCCCAGGAGTGGGATTGTTGGATCATATGGTAGTTCACATGGCCCACAGCCTGGTCTAATTCAATGTAACTATGAGCCATGGCGTGTAGGGCCACCCAAGACAGACAGGTCATGGTAGAGAGTTCTGACAAAATGTGGTCCACTGGAGAAGGGACTGGCAAACCACTTCAGTATTCATGCCTTGAGAACCCCATGAACAGTATGAAAAGGCAAAAAGATAGGACACTGAAAGATGAACTCGCCAGATTGGTAGGTGTCCAGTATGCTACTGGAGATCAGTGGAGAAATAACTCCAGAAAGAATGAAAAGAAAAAGCCAAAGCAAAAACAACACCCAGCTGTGGATGTGACTGGTGATGGAAGCAAGGTCCTATCCTGTAAAGAGCAATGTTGCATAAGAACCTGGAATGTCAGGTCCATGAATCAAGGCAAATTGGAAGTGGTGAAACAGAGAGTGAACGTTGACATTTTAGGAATCAGCGAACTAAAATGGACTGGAATGGGTGAATTGAACTCAGATGATCGTTATACCTACTACTGTGGGCAAGAATCCCTTAGAAGAAATGGAGTAGCCATCATAGTCAACAAAAGAGTCCAAAATGCAGTACTTGGATGCAATCTCAAAAAAGCCACAATGATCTCTGTTCGTTTCCAGGGTAAACTATTCAATATCACAGTAATCCAAGTTTATGCCCCGATCAGTAATGCTGAAGAAGCTGAAGTTGAACAGTTCTATGAAGAGCTACAAGACCTTTTAGAATTAACACCCAAAAAAGATGTCCTTTTCACTAAAAGTAGGAATGCAAAAGTAGGAAGTCAGGAAATCCCTGGAGTAACAGACAAATTTGGCCTTGGAGTACAAAACGAACCAGAGCAAAAGCTAATAGAGTTCTGCCAAGAGAATGCAATGGCCATAGCAAACATCTTCTTCCAACAACACAAGAGATGATTCTACACATGGACATCACTGGATGGTCAACAACGAAATCAGATTGATTATATTCTTTGCAGCCAAAGATGGAGCAGCTCTGTACAGTCAGCAAAAACAAGACTGGGAGCTGACTGTGGCTCAAATCATGAACTCCTTATTACCAAATTCAAACTTAAATTGAGGAAAGTAGGGAAAACCACTAGACCAATCAGGTATGATCTAAATCAAATCCCTAACGATTAAACAGTGGAAGTGAGAAATAGATTTAAGGGACAAGATCTGATAGACAGAGTGCCTGATGAACTATGAATGGAGGTTCATGATATTGTATAGGAGGAGGTTCAAGACCATCTGCCAAAAAAAGAAATGCAGAAAAGCAAAATGGCTGTCTGAGGAGGCCTTACAAATAGCTGTGAAAAGAAGAGAAGCAAAAGGCAAAGGAGAAAAGGAAAGTTATACCCATTTGATTGCAGAGTTCCAAAGAATAGCAAGGAGAGATAAGAAAGCCTTCCTCACTGATCAGTGCAAAGAAATAGAGGAAACAATACAATGGGAAAGACTGGAGAACTCGTCAAGAAAATTAGAGATACGAAGGGAAGATTTCATGCAAAGATGGGTTCTGTAAAGGACAGAAATGGTACAGACCTAACAGAAGCAGAAGATATTAAGAAGAGTTGGAAAGAATACACAGAAGATCTGTACAAAAAAGATCTTCACAACCCAGATAATCATGATAATGTGATCACTCACCTAGAGCCAGACATCCTGGAATGTGAAGTCAAGTGAGCCTTAGGAAGCATCACTATGAACAAAGCTAGTGGAGGTGATGGAATTCCAGTTGAGTTATTTCAAATCCTAAAAGATGATGCTGTGAAAGTGCTGCACTCAATATGCCAGCAAATTTGGAAAACTCAGCAGTGGCCACAGAGTTGGAAAAGGTCAGTTTTCATTCCAGTCCCAAAGAAAGGCAATGCCAAAGAATGCTCAAGCTACCGCAAAATTGCAGTCATCTCACATACTAGCAAAATAATGCTCAAAATTCTCCAAGCCAGGCTTCAGCAATACGTTAATTGTGAACTTCCAGATGTTGAAGCTGGATTTAGAAAGGGCAGAGGAACCAGAGATCAAATTGCCAACATCCGCTGGATCATTGAAAAAGCAAGGGAGTTCCCTAAAAATATCTATTTCTGCTTTATTGACTATGCCAAAGCCTTTGACTGTGTGGATCACAATAAACTGTGGAAAATTCTGAAAGAGATGGGAATACCAGACCACCTGACCTGCCTCTTGAGAAATCTGTATGCAGGTCAGGAAGCAACAGTTAGAACTGAACATGGAACAACAGACTGGTTCCAAATAGGAAAAGGAGTA
>NW_011494707.1:3404840-3453776 GCF_000754665.1 Bison bison bison | reverse complement strand
ATCAATAACCTCAGATATGCAGATGACACTACCCTTATGGCAGAAAGTGAAGAAGAATTAAAGAGCCTCTTGATGAAAGTGAAAGAAGAGAGTGAAAAAGTTGGCTTAAAGCCCAACATTCAAAAAACTAAGATAATGGCACCTGGTCCCATCACTTCATGTCAAACATGGGGAAACAGTGGAAACAGTGGCTGACTTTATTTTTGGGGGGGTCCAAAATCACTGCAGATGGTGATTGCAGCCATGAAATTAAAAGACACTTACTCCTTGGAAGAAAAGTTATGACCAACCTAGACAGCATATTGAAAAGAAGAGACATTACTTTGTCAGCAAAGGTCCATCTAGTCAAGGCTGTGGTTTTTCCAGTGGTCATGTATGGATGTGAGAGTTGGACTCTAAAGAAAGCTGAGTGCCAAAGAATTGATGCTTTTGAACTGTGGTGTTGGAGATCCAACCAATTCATCTTAAAGGAAATCAGTCCTGAATATTCATTGGATGGACTGATGTTGAAGGTGAAACTCCAGTACTTTGGCCACCTGATGTGAAGAACTGACTCACTGGAAAAGACCCTGATGCTGGGAAAGATTGAAGGCAAGAGGAGAAGGGGATGCCATAGGATGGGATGGTTGGGTGGCATCACCGACTCAATGAACATGAGTTTGAGTAAACTCTGGGAGTTGGTGATGGATAGGGAGGCCTGGCATGCTACAGTCCATGGGGTCACAAAGAGTCAGACACAGCTGAGCAACTGAACTGAACTGATGGTAGTTCTTTTTTTAGTTCTTTAAGGAACCTCCATACTGTCTTCATAGTGGCTGCAGTTAATTTTACTTAACTATATTCTTTTTATTCATTTGTTTTTAAGCTTAAAGAAATTCCTGCAGTTAGGCAAACTCAGGTTACAGACATAGTCCTCCAGACTGCCCAATCTGTTCAAGACTTCTGATCCCAATGGAGTTCCAGGGGTTTTTCTCTGATTTGATGATATTTCACCAGAAAGAAAGACTTAGAAAAGTCATTGAAAGCTATTATTCTCATGGTCACATTTATTAACAGGGAAATGATGCAAATTAGAACCAGCCAATGGAAGAAGCACACAGGACCAAGTCTAGGAGGATTCTAAAGGAAGTTCCTATCTTCCTCAGGATGTGTAACCATCTGGCATCAGTATGTGACATAATCTTTGTGTATTAACAGCCAGGAAACTCACCTGTTTCAGTGTCTAGAGATTTTATCCAGTCATTATTGCATTACATAATTGATTGATTCATTGCTTATTTGGTTGAATTCAATCTCCAGCCTTACCCTGTTTCAAAGGTTAGGCTGACATGGCCCAGAGCCCAAACTCTCTAACTGAATAACTGGTCTTTTTGGCACAGCCAGCCCCCTTAGTAATACTGTTGGCTAAGGCTGGCTCCACCCTTAGTAACCATATGATATTTACCTTGTAAATATCAGAATTGTTCTGATAGGCCCCCTGTGAAGCCATTGTTGTTTTACATCTCATATTATACTTAATGTTTCAGTGTTCATTATGATGCTCTAAGTCATCAAGGAAAGGATGAAGGGATTTCAACAATACTCTGTTTAAGAAGTGAAAATCAAGCAAAAGGCTGTATATGTTGACTAATAAAGAAGGATAAAGGGGGGGAGCACCATGCAGAAGCAAAGTAAAAGATGATGACAAGTATGTATTTTTGTAATTCATGTGCATGCATATACTTTGATATGTTTAAAATGAATGGGTATGGAAAAAGCCAAAGCCTTGGAAAAATATCCACCACACTGTGATGAGGAAGAGAGTAATGGTAGTGGTTGTGTGCCTTTATTTTTACTTTTCTATATTCATTTGATTTTTTAAAATTTTTTCTTTTACAATATAAAACTTTAAAGACAGTATATAAATTTATAATGCATTGTAGAAACATATTAATCAGAAACAAGTAATTTACATAATAGAAGTTTAACAGGTTAGCTCTAGAGATTTAAATCATGAAACTGCATTCCCCAGAGGTACAGGTACTTGGGAATGCCTTTTTATAATATATTTAATATTAAAAAAAACTTGATGGAATGTATTCTGTAAGTGAGAAGTGTTTATAAATGTTGTTCAATCACTCAGTCGTGTCCGACTCTTTGCGACCCCATGGACTGCACCATGCCAGGCTTCCCTGTCCATCACCAACTCCTGGAGCTTGTTCAAACTCGTGTCCATGGAGTTGGTGATGCCATCCATCCATCTCGTCCTCTGTCATCCCCTTCTCCTCCTCCCTTCAATCTTTCCCAGCATCAGGGTCTTTTCAAATGAGTCAGTTCTTTGCATCAGATAGCCAACATATTGGAGCTTCAGCTTCAACGTCATTTCTTCCATTGTATATTCAGGGTTGATTTCCTTTAAGATGGACTGGTTTGATCTCCTTGAAGTCCGAGAGACTCTCAGGTCTTCTTCAGCACCACAGTTCAAAAGCATTAGTTTTTCATCACTCAGCCTTCTTTATGGTCCAGCTCTCACGTCCATTCGTGACTACTGGAAAAAACCAAAGCTTTGATTGTACAGACCTTTGTCAGCAAAATAATGTCTCTGTTTTTTAATATGCTGTTCAGGTGTGTCACAGCTTTTCTCCCAAGAAGCAAGCGTCTTTTAATTTCATGGCTGCAGTCGCCATCTGCAGTGATTTTGGAGCCCAAGAAAATAAAGTCTATCACTGTTTCCATTGTTTCCCCATCTATTTGTCATGAAGTGATGGGACTGAATGCCATGATCTTAGTTTTATGAATGTGTTTAAAGCCAGCTTTTTCACTCTCTGCTTTCACCTTCATGAAGAGGCTCTTTAGTTCTTTTTTGCTTTCTGCCATTAGGGTGGTATCATCTGCATATCTGAGGTTATTGATATTTCTTTTGGCAATCTTGATTGCAGTTTGTGCTTCATCCAGCCCAGCATTTTGCATGATGTACTCTGCATAGAAGTTAAATAAGTAGGGTGACAATATACAGCCTTGACATACTCCTTTCCTAATTTATAACCAGTCCATTGTTCCATGTCTGGTTCTAACTGTTGCTTCTTGACCTGCACACAGATTTCTCAGGAGGCAGGTCAGGTGGTCTGGTATTCCCATCTTTTTCAGAATTTTCCACAGTTTGTTTTGTGCTGCTTTATTCAGTTCAGCGAATTTTACTTTGAAGGCCAGTGGGATTTAATTACAGAACTTCCACAGGACTGGGGAAACAGATTCTTGGTGGGCACAACAAAACCTGTGTGCAGCAGGACCCAGGTGAAAGGAACAGTGACCCCTCAAGAGACTGAGCCAGACTAGGCTGTGAGTGTCTGGGAGTCTCTGGCAGAGTTGTGGGTTGACAGTGGTCTGCCTTGGGGTCAGGGGCACTGACCACAACAGTCCTGGGAGCCGTGGTATGCTGGCATAAGTCCTTTTGAAGGAGGTCATTACCCCTACCATACTTTGGCCTTAGGCCAAACTACAGGGAGAGAACACAGCCCTACCCATCAGCAGAAAATTGGATTAAAGATTTACTGAGGCTGGCCTTGCCCACCAGAGCAAGACTCAGTTTTCCCCACAGCCAGTCCCTCCCATCAGGAAGCTTCCACAAGCTTCTTATCTTCATCCATTAGAGGGCAGACAAAATGAAAATCAGAATTATAGGAAACTAACGAAATAGATCACATGGATCACAGCCTTGTCTAACTCAGTGAAACTATGAGGGCCACCCAAGATGGACGGATTATGGTGGAGAGTTCTGACGAAACGTGATCCGCTGGAGAAGGGAATGGCAACCGCTTCAGCATTCTTGCATTGAGAATCCCGTGAACAGTATGAAAAGGCAAAAAGATATTTATAACTGATAAGTATTTAGATAAATGAGCTTATAAATTATATCCTATATATTTTATTTATAAAAATAAGCTGATAGTTTTAGTTTATTTATATGTTAGTTTCTTTATGAAGTAGCCTACTCATTATAGTCTTTTACTTGTTAGGAATTTTTATTTTATATGAATAAAAATGTTTTATTTTCCCAAATCTGGAAACTTGGGACTCAACAGGTCAGGACTGAGAGCTGAAATGATAGAATTAGAAGTAGATAAGACATTCAGAAACTTTCTTCATTAGCCCATCAGTATGACATGATTAAAAGTCCAAGTCACGAATAGAAACCGTTACCATGGGGTTACCTGAGATATAATGGTAGAGACCAACACCCCAGGACAAAAAAAGATGGGCCAATATTAAGCTAACTTGATAGTGTAATACTGATTGTAGTAGTATATAGATTGTACCTCAAACCTCTTGGAGGGAGCGTGGGAGCCAACGATAAGCAAGTGTTCCATTTAGGGTGGCAGCAGGAAATAAATGCCACACTCAAAGGCATAAGCAGATAGTTTAATGCAGGGACTATTAAAGGGTTGGGCAGGTTTAAGAAGAATCATCAAGATTCCTGGCCTATCAAGAGCTGTGAGTCTTTCCCACCTGTAGGCCTTAGGCCTAAGAAGGGAAAGGGAAGAAAGCAGCCATAGAACATTTGGCAGCTTATTATAAGAGTGAGCCATCTCAACAGAAGTTGTACTTTCGGAAGAGAAAGGCAGCCACTGTCCAATCCCCTAGGTCAGCAAGAAATAAACCTTACCTCTTTCCTCTTGCCTCTAATTGGTCTACCGCCAGTGTCTTCTGTTAGCAAAAGCCAAACAGTAGCTGAAAGGCAAGAGAATCTATTTGGTGTAGCCCATGCAGTTTGTAGCTAGATCAGGGTGGAGGTGGTCACAGAATAGATCAAGGGACAAATCAAGTTTATTCAGCAAGTGCTTGATAGCTGCTGGAACAGTCAGCAGCCCCCGATAGCCCAGTGAGAAGCCTCATCACCCTCAGTGCCATGACAACAGAAAAAGAAAGGAGAATGCAAAGGGAGAAGAGCTGTCTTTTAGAAATTAAAAAACAACGGTTGCTTCTTTCTTAATTGACTGTTTTTGGATACTTTCAAAACAGAGAACCTCCAAATTTTATTGTCACTAAATTTATTTAATCAGAATTTTATATGATATAGTGCTTTTCTTTAGAATTTGTTGAATGAAGAGAAGTTGTGCCAAGGCTTATACTAAGCAATGGAAATGCAAAGATTCCTAAGACACTGCTTCTGCCCCTTTGGAGCTCAGAGTTTAGTGTCGGACTGAACCATGTAAACAAATACTTCCTGCTACTAGAGGTTATCATACCAAGTAAAGTAAGTCAGAAAGAGAAAGTCAAGTATCTTATGATATCACTTACATATGGAATCTAGAATACAGCACAAATCAATCTATCTATGAAACAGACTCAGACATAAGAGAACAGCCTTATGGTTGCCAAGGAGAAGTTGGGGAGGGAAGGGAATGGACTGGGGGTTTGGCGTTGGTAGATGCAAACTATTATATTTGGAATGGATGAACAAAAAGGTCCTACTATACAGGGAACAAAACAGTTCCTGTATAGTATTATAGAGTCCCTGTATAGTTCAAGAAACTATATTGAATATCCTGTGAAAAATCATAATGGAAAAGAGTGTTACAAAGTGTATATGTATTTAACTGAATCACTTTGCTGTACAGCAGAGATTGGGACAACATTGTAAATCAACTATTCTTTAATTTTTAAAAATATTTTGAAACAGATACAATACTTGTAATAGCACATGAGCGAATGTATGTTGCTCAGTTGTGTCTGACTCTTTGCGACCCATCGACTATAGCCCGCCAGGCTCCTTGGTCCGTGCAATTTCCCAGGCAAGAATACTGGAGAAGGTTGCCATTCCTAGTACTACAAAACCATCCATCTCTTTTACAAATATTAAGACCCTACAATGTTATCAGGCAATGTTACAAAGTGCAGTGGAAACATGGGAGTACCTACCTACTTAGGGAATCAGAAAGAAGTCTTATAAAATGAGTGGAACTTAAAAAAAAAAAAAAATGAGTGGAACTTTAGTAGCACTGAATAGTGTGTTACTTTGTTTTTTTGTGTTTTGTTTTTTCTTACCTATCCTTATAAATCATAGGCATTAACAACTCAGTTGAAAAAGAAATGGTATCAACCTGAGTAATAAAGTCCTTTTGATATAGTTATTGAAAGAATATTTATCATTGCCTTATTAAATATGGAGAAATAAGTGTGCCATTTTTTTCCAAATGGTTTCATTTGCTCATGTTTTCTTTGTTGACCCAAATGAATGAAATTAGAATAAACAATCTCTAAGTCATTTGTAATCATGAGCTGATTAATGGAGTTTGGTTTCATAGCCATTATTCATTCACGAACACCTGATATCTTTCCCATAAACAAATTGTGTTTGTCCAAATTAAGAAATTAAATGAAGCATTTGATGAGTTTATGATTGACCCTTCTAACTCAGAGCCCATTAGTCAATGTCGTTATCATAGAAAACTGTTTGACTAATGTGCTGTCTAAAGAAGCATGTGGATTTATTATGACTTCTGATTAATGCTTGCTGCAAGCCAAACTACTAGATTATAATAATTTTTTGATTCTCATTTTAGCAGTCATTGAAGAATTTCATCTCTGATGAAATGCGCTTATGTCCCATTAGATTTAGAGGTGATTACAAGGTATTGAGTGGATAATATTTTAAAGAATTATATATTTTTGCCTCAGAAGGCTTTCAGAAAAATATTTCTTTGGAACAACTCATTATCTTCTAACTTTGTGGACCTCATCTTTCTCTTTCAAGGTATTAAGCTGTTATTCAGATTTTTTTTAAGTAGAGTTTATTTCTTAAGAAAGAAAATAGGAAAAGTATAACATACGAATTTTTAACATTTTACTTAAAGTAAGTTTTAATGATTTTAAATATATATTTTAAAATTTATATAATCCTTACTTATTTAATTCTACATTTTAGTTTTGTCAGTAAAGCAAATCCCTGTTTAACCAACATCTTATAAAGTTAAAACAAGAATTTCATGTTAAAAAAAGCATTTTAATAAAAGACCAGGACAACCGAACCACTGTTAACTTGGGCCTTATGGTGAGATACCTGCTTGAGACTGTGTTGTATGACCAACACACTGTTGTTACACAGAAACTGACCCTGGTGGCTCAGCTGGCAAATAACCCACCTACCAATGCAGGCGATTCAAGAGAGAGGGCTCAATCCCTGCGTCAGGAAGATCTCCTGGAGAAGGAAATGGCAATCCACTCCAGTATTCTTGCCTGGAGAATTCCCATGGACAGAGGATCCTGGTGGCCTACAATCCATGGGGCCCAAAGAGTCGGGCACGCACACATGCAAGAATCTCAAATATGGCCAAATTTTTGTTGTTTAATTGAGGTTGGGGTAAGGAATAGGTTTTAAAAGTTTAAATCATTGGCTTTATCAGAATCCATCTGATTAGCAGAATTTACAAGCCTGGTAGGGTAAATAGTCTTTGGGTTTATAGTCTTTGTCATAGAGTACATTGACTCATATGCCTCTTAAAGTAGGGAAGATGGAAGCAACATGATGACAACAGTGGAGAAAAAAAGGATTCTGAAAGACTCTCCCTGATTTTCTTTTTACCATGCAAACTGTGGTGATCCATGATTTTTTCCTCAAAATGAAGGAAATTAGCCCTCTTATAATGTTAGGGACCTCTGAGTTGACGGTTCATTTGAAGAAAAGAGAAGACATAGGAAGAGTTGTTTGCAGCCCATTGCCAAGATGTGAGGCTGCACCTGGGTTACACCAAGTTAGCATTTCCTTCACTTGTTAGAGGTTCTGTGGTGAGTGAAACACAACCTTCTTACCTCATTTTGGAAATTAAGATGCTAGATTCTATTCTCTGATAGAGGTATATAACTTATTATAATTTCCAAACAAGGAGACTGAGCAAGAAATTCTGACAGTTACATTTTCCCACCTCTTAGGATATTTTTGGGTGGCAGAGGAATATACACTTTATTAGTCCCATTTATTCTCATCAGTACAAACAAAAATCATTACTTTGGATTACCTTAAGGGACTTTCATAAGACTAGCAGGTATTGAGTGTTCACACTGTGAAAAGCATTATATTAAGTGCTATTCAGGTATAATAGCACTTAATCATAATGACAGCTCTGTAAGAGAGGCACTATTGTATCCTGATTTTACAGGTAAAACAATCTGATGCTTAGAGAAATGTTGTAACTTCCCCAAAGTCACAGGGACCACTTTAAGTCAGACTTAGGCAGTCTGATTCCAAAGCCTATATTCCTTTTTTTTTAAGACTTGATTTTTATTTTTTTTAGACTTGAAATGTGTGTCTGACACCTAATTTCTTCCACACACTGGTCCATTAGTTTGGTATTTACTTCCAAATCCACATCCCCCTCCACCCTAGACTTGTTGCTTGGGTAGCTGACACCTCACCTGACTCCTATACCTGACTTGACAGGACTGCAAGTGCTTTCTGGAGGTAGCACCATTGCTTCTCTTCTATTCATGCTCTGTACCGGGGTCCCCAGCCTTTTGGCACCAGGGACCAGTTTCCTAGAAGACAGTTTTTCCATGCACGGGGGTGGGAGGGGAGCGGCGATGGTTTCAGGATGATTCAGGTGCATTACATTTATTGTGCACTTCATTTCTGTTGCCATTGCATCAGCTCCACTTTGGATCATCAGGTATTAGATCAGATCCCAGAGTTGGGGACTCCTGCTCCATGGGATCCCATGGAAGGATTTTGGTTTTCTCTGGCTGTATTCTCACAATGGTGCCTAAAACAGATAGAGAATAGGGTATCCTCTGAAGAATGTAGGTAGCTCTGGTGTTAGTTGTACATACCAAAGTTCTCTGCTGCATGCAGGAAACTAGCATGTGAGTTTTGGCATATAAAACAGGGAACTCTTGGTTTTTCTCTGCCTTATTTTCTTAGAGTTAGATTCCTAGTTGGATGAGTACTAGGCATAGGTTCTGGGTTCAGTTCTTGGGTCGGAAGTTTCCCTGGAGAAGGAAATGGCAACCCACTCCAGTATTCTTGCCTGGAGTATCCCGTGGACAGAGGAGCCTGGCAGGCTACAGTTGATGGGATCGCAAGAGTTGGACACGACTTAGCGCTATCTTTCTTTCCTGGTTTGTAGTTCAAAGAGGCACCATTCTTGTGAAGGTGGACTAGGTAAACATTTGTGAGCCCACTGAAGCTCATATAAGCCCATAGTTATAAATTATCATATCTAGAGAGACAGTAGTGTGTTAAATTCTGTAGCTTTAATCAGCACACATTTTATATCTCACATTTCCCACAGGTCAGAAGTCTGTGCAGGGTTTAGCTAGATCTTCTGTTTCATCTCACAAAGCTGCAAATCAGGGTGTTGACCAGGTTGCATCCCCATCTGGAGGCTGGAGTAAAAAAGAATCTGCTTCCACGCTCATTCAGATTGTTAGCGGAATTAATTTCCTTGTAGCCGCATAACTAAGGTCCCCATTCTCTTGCTGAATCTCAGCTGGGGGCTGCCCTCAGCAAATGGGTGTAACCCACAGTTCTTTGCCACATGATTCTTTACATCACGGCAGCTTATTTCTTTAACAAGTAACAGATTTTTTTTTCTTAATATATATATTTTATTGATGTGTAGTTGACTTACAATGTTTTATTTGGGTGCATAGCAAGGTGACTCAGTTGTACATACACATGTATGTTATTTTTGAAATTATTTTCCATTATATGTTATTACAAGATATTGACTGTAGTTCCCTGTGCTATACAGTAAACCTTTGTTGCTTGAATAAAATTTTTTTTCATTCAGGGTTACTTAGATGGAATCTTATATAATACAGTATAATCATGGCACTGGCATCCCATCACCTTTGCCATATTCTGTACAAAACCTATTTATTCTTATCAAGTTTTTTAACTCATCTCTTAGGAGGTCTAGATATATATTTTTAAGTACATGCATGAAAATTGACTTGTGTTTAG
The DNA here is from genome assembly GCF_000754665.1 of Bison bison bison. Classification (NCBI taxonomy): domain Eukaryota; kingdom Metazoa; phylum Chordata; class Mammalia; order Artiodactyla; family Bovidae; genus Bison; species Bison bison. Next base: position 3,443,839 of record NW_011494707.1, on the reverse strand, counting down.
TTTGGAATGCATTGCAGAGCTCATACAGTTTTCTAGATATAGAGGAATTAATAACAATAGATAAGTACTTAATACTACCAAGATTTTGGCTCCACAGAAAGCATTTCCAAAGAGCCTCTTTGACAAAGTAGGATGAAGGAATGAAGCAGAATATAAGGGAGGGGAAGAGAGAGGAGCATGAGCTAACACTTGTTTAATGCCTACTTTGTGTCTATAGTTAATAATGTAGCACAAAGATGGTAGTTGAGTAGTAGAACAAGATGACATTAACAATATATGCATTGCTATTTTGTATAGTTCTGGAATACCAGTATTAATAGTGATATTTCTTCTTCAAATGAAATATTTTCATTTCTAATTTGTCTTCAGATGCATTTCACCTGAGGAAAGACCAGGACTGGTTGAATGACATTTCTTGGTTTTTCTAGTTTGTCTCTTCCCTGTGGAATAATTGAGGGAGGATGTCCTGGTTAAAATAAAATATCTGGAAAGAGGGGTCAACCCTAAGAAAGTGGATTTGACCCAGAAAGGGAGGGATGCTGTGGAAAATGGACAGGATCCAGGGAAGGGCTAGAATCAGGCCTGCAGCCTGTGCTTGTCTCTCTTCAGCCCTTTGCTGTGGACTGAATTTGTTTCCCTCAATTCATACAGTGAAATCCTAACCCCCAAAGCAATGGTATTTGGAGGTGGCATCTTTTGGGGGATAATTAGGTTTAGATGAGGTAATAAGGTTGGGACCCTCACGATGGGATTAGTGCTCTTACAAGAAGAGATATCAGAGAACTTGCTCTTCTCTGACCCCCAACTCCAGCCCTCCATGTGAGGACAAAGTGAGAAGGTGGCTATTTGCAAGGCAGGAAGAGAGCTCACATCAGAAATCGAAACCTTGATGCTGGCACCCTGATCTTGGACTTCTGGTATCCATAACTCTGAGAAAATAACTTATTTAAGCAACCCAGTCTGTGGTATGTTGTTATGGTAGCTCAAGCTTATGAGATACCCTCAACACATCTCTTATTACCATTTTTCCTAAGAAGCCCAAGTCACCCCTTCAATTCCAAGATGACATTTTCAGAAGCCTCTGGAAATAAAGGGGAGCCACTGGCTCTGGAGGAAATTCATACTACTCTACCTCACTAGTAACACAATAACCTAAAAACTGGGAAATGAAACTTATTAATACCTTAAAAGGATTTTAAGATGGGAGAAAGTTTTGGTTGTGGCCAAATTACGTTTTGTTATTGGATTTCAGTGGAAAACATGACTTTCTGAAAATATCTCAAAACTTGAATCACATTTCAGATTTTTAAAAATAGTGGGAAAACTATAATACCAAGAAAAGTAGAAATGTTGTAATACTTAGAAATATTACAGAAAAATTAAATTACTGAAAACTGGGATTGTAGTCACCTACAAATATTTATCTATAGGTCATATTTATAGTCTATAAAGTGCTTCTTAGTACATTTTATCAGCTGTATATGTTGACATCATCTTCTAAAGAAAAAAGTGAACGTGTAGGCTGAGTGTGATTTTAAAAATCAATAAGACAGAAGAGATAGGTTTATGTTGAGTATATTATTGAGTCTTGTTGATAGTAGTGGCAGGGTGAATCCCTTGTATGTCCTTCCATTTGTTTTATGGGACAGGAGTAGGAATTGTGCACTTAATTCATAGGACATCAATTTTGCATTATAAATATCTACCTATTAAAATGTTCTTGAGACTAAGTGTCTGAAAACAAAACATAAAGACATTTTAAGTCCATTTACAGATTAGAAAAATACTGTGGTTATTTAAGTGACTTTCTTGTTCTGCTCTCATTAATTTCTCAGTGTTCTAGTCTTAAAAGAAGTAACTAAGTAATTAAAATTTTTAGTAGATAGAATATCATCACAACATTTTATAACTGGGGAGTTATCAATCACAAACTTTTTCTTTCCTTAACTATATAAATATTATAGAAATTGGGATTTGGATTACAAATCTTCTGTACTTTTTCCTGAATGGAACTAACCCAGTTTTTCTAAATATTCACTGTTGTTATAGCTTAGTCATTTAATTAACCCAGACCTTTCTTTCTTTATCTGTATAATGTAGGATTAAAAAGGAGAAACGAAGAGATACTTCCTCTTCCCACTGATTGGGAACCCCCATCATACTGTGAAAGAATACTTCCTTTTGTCTGAGTATTTGCAACATGTGTATATTTATGATAAAAACTCTGAGATAGTCACTTATTTGAAAATTACCTTTTCTTAAGTTTCCTGTTTGATCATTTTTATGTAGCTATCCAAAGACCATGCACACCCAAACACACAAAAAAAGATAGTATTCATATACCTATCATAAGGAGGTCACAAAAAGGAATGACTTTATTGCCGATAGTAATACATGAAAATAAAATGAATGTTTTGAACAAATAGTAGTGAGCTAGGAAGTATTTCATTCGATGAAAAAACCATGTGATGTACATGTTATTTCTTGGTTTATATGAATATACAATTAACTCAAACTCACATATGAAATTACACTTGTCAGTGACTTTTCCATTTAAAAAAATAGTGTTTGGTTTAGTTTCACACCGACATTGAGAAAGTATGCAGAAACGATAAGTTGTGGCTGCAAGGTAGACTGAAAGAATCTATTGTTATATTTATAGCATTGGGATAAGATAAAATCATAAATTACAGTGCTCTCTCTAAAAATAGTGTCAGAAAAAGAAATAATGTGGGAATTTCATATCTAAGATTATACTGAGATTAAATTGGTTGAATAACAGAAGTCTTTGAAAAAGAAAATTTGGGCTCATTTTTCTTTTAACTTTCTATATTTCACCCCAGTTCAGTATTTCTTTTGGAGCACATAAAGTGAACTGTGATTGTTATACATTGTATATATACTATTATATATATTTATAAAAGATTTTTAGAAGTAACCAAAATTTTCTTGTATATTATTTCTATAATTTCTAAGATTAACTGTTAAGGATAACCTATATCAACTGAATTATAATCCAAATCCAATTAGGAAAATATCTGTTTCTTTATATGTCTCATTAAAAGTAGCAGGATTATTTCTGATATACCTTTCTCATTATCTGAGTACTATAGGTAATTAGCACTATTTCAGTTCAGTTCAGTCACTCAGTCATGTCCAACTCTTTGCAACCCCATGAATCGCAACACACTAGGCCTCCCTGTCCATCACCAACTCCCAGAGTCCACCGAAACACATGTCCATCAAGTCGGTGATGCCATCCAACCATCTCAGCCTCTGTTGTCCCCTTCTCCTCCTGCCCTCAATCTTTCCCAGCATCAGGGTCTTTTCCAATGAGTCAGCTCTTTGCATCAGGTGGCCAAAGTATTGGAGTTTCAGCTTCAACATCAGTCAGTCCTTCCAATGAACACCCAGGACTGATCTCCTTTAGGATGTACTGGTTGGATCTCCTTGCAGCCCAAGGGACTCTCAAGAGTCTTCTCCAACACCACAGTTCAAAAGCATCAATTCTTCGGCACTCAGCTATTTTATAGCATATATTTATATATATTTAAATAGCACTATTTAATCACATTCAGTTATAAAATCGTCCAGTTAGAGAAGATTCCCACCTCCATTTGGGTCTTTTCTATGACACTGGGTTCTGGACCATTCCAGCTTTTGACCTGGAATACAGATCAAGTGATTTGGAAACTTTAAAAGGACCTGTATAATCAAGTTGGGCTTCCTTGGTGGCTCAGATGGTAGAGAATATGCTTGCAACACAGGAGACCCGGGTTTGATCCCTGGGTGGGGAAGATCCCCTGAAGAAGAGAAAGGCAACTCACTCCAGTATTCTAGCCTGGAGGATCCCATGTACAGAGGAGCGTTGCGGGCTACAGTCCGTGGGGTTGCAAAGTCAGACACAACTGAGCAACGGACACTTTCCATTTTCATGATCAAGTTAATACTGTTTGCTTGGTAAGAAATCGAAAACAGCCCACAGATCAAACAATAGTGATAACAGTCCTAAGGTAGCTAGCTCCTTTGGCTTATCAAAAATACACATATGTTTTAAGCCAACTACAACTTATAAAGATAAATCATCTATACCACATTCATCTATAGTGTTTGCATTTAAAATTCCATAGTTTGTCACTGGATAGGGTGCCTTAATATCTTTGTTAATAATTTAAGCTATTATGAAGTGAGGGGGAAAACTGTTTTCAATTATAGAACAAATTTATATGTATTGCATATATTCTAATTCCATTTGAAATGTCAAGAAAGCCTTTTAGCATGTGACCAAGGTACAGATAAGGATTTAATTGGAGGGCCAAGGAGCATTATTGCCTTTTGCATCTTAAAAATGTATATTTTTAAAAAAATCTTGTTTTTGATACATTGGCTAACTTGTGAAGTGAGCTTTTTCAAAATCAGATGAGTGTATGTCATCACTAAAGGTTCTTAAGACATCTCAAAGGTACTAATTCACACAGGTACGCACACACACACTCACACGTTGAAACAGCCATGATGATAAAAAAAATGATGTGCAGCAGTATAATCTATCATTTTGGCAGGCTAAGAAACTTTGTTTAATGTGCTTGAAGTATCAAATAAGTATGAAGTCATTAGTGAAAAAATAACTAGCATAGTATTCCAGTTCGTTAAACTTTGTCAGACATTAGCTGACTGCTGAGGAGGTTCCTTTACTTATTCAAATAGATATATTTTATTAAACATTAACATAAAATAATATTTTTGCATATATTCATTTTCTCTTTGGTTTTCATTAAAATTGGAAATAAATTGTTTTATTTTAAAAAATTATTTCTGGACAAGATAAAATCACTCTAAACAATGTAATAAGTGTAACATACTTGTGGAAAAATAATCATCAATTTGTTAGCTGTACTGCCACTCTACATTTATGAATTCTGTTAAGTTTGCAAAACATCATCCCTTATATTGTTTCACGTTTCTCCTGTACTATTAAGAAATAAGGAGTGCACAGGAAGTTCCGTGGTGGCCTAATGGGTTAGGATTACGTCATTCAATGCCAGGACCTGGGTTCCATTCCTGGTCAGGAAACTGACATCCTGCAAGCCACACCATACTGCCAAAAAAAAAAAAAAGTAGAAGGAAGGAAATAGGAGTTCAAATGTTAATATTCCCATTTTTAAACATGAGGAAATGAAACTTAGAGAAGTTAGCAGACTTGTCAGTCTCATTGATTAAAAGCAACAATATACATAAGATCCAGTAATACATGTAGATATATTTAAGGAAGTGGCAACCCACTCCAGTATTCTTGCCTGGAGAATCCCATGGAGGGAGGAGTCTGGTAGACTACAGTCCACGGGGTTGCAAAGAGTCGGACACGACTGAGCTACTTCACTTTCATGGGAAACAAAATTTGTCTTCAATATGATTCTTACCCTTGAAGTTTATAGCCCAATTGAAGGAACAGATATAGATGAAACTATTTTACAAGCCAGAGTTATAGTACAAATTATGGGTAAGGACAAAGTGTTATATTAAGTATGATAAGTTGTAACTGAGGAACTCAGAGAAGAATAAATCCAAGTACTGATATATTGGTATTAAAGGATGATGTTGCCCCCTACCCCCATAATTTCCTAAACATTTCATCCAGTACAGATTTCCATATTGATCAGAAATGTATATCACTCTTCCACCAATTGTATGCTTTTCTAAAGTTCTCACTTCTTTAGGAAAAGAAGCCATGTCTGCATTTCCTACATCTTTTCCCACTGATCAGTGTCTTCATTCATGAGTGTTTTTTTTTTTAATCAAGAAAGCAAAAAAGGAACGTTCTAGGTCTAGAATATAACAACAAAAATAATACCTAATCCTTGTTGAACAGTTATGTGCCAAGCACTTTTTGTAGATATTTTATATATATATTCATTTAACCTTGAAATCAACCCTATGAATGGCTATTATTATCCCCATTTTACAGATGAGGAAACAGAGAAATAAAGTAACTTTGCCAGTGTTACACAGTTAGAAACCCAGGCTTTTATATATTTCCTGCAATGAACAAAGACTTAATGTGCTGAGTGATTATTAACTTAAGAATGGGAAAGGAGGTTAGTATAACTCCTTTCGATGTCCATGGTTCTCAACTCTGTAAGATATACTGGTCTCTTTTATGACAAATATTCAGTAGTACCCCCATTTCTTCCCTGAAATAAAGTTTATAGAGAATATAACTTACCTTCACACACAATTCTTAAAAATCAATATAATTTCCTCACTAATATAAGGGAGACATAAAAGGAAACTAATTTATAATAAAGTATTTCAATTTGTTTACAACTTGGGTACAACTATGATAGAACACATAAAGAAGTCATTTATAGCAAGTGCATATAATAGATAAGTTTGTATTTAATAATTTTCATGAGATTGGAAATTAAAAACATGGGGAAATGGAAGAGCAGAGTGTTCAGGTGAACATTAGTGTGAAATATTAGTATGTCTTTGTAATGTTTTAATTTAACAGTCTGATGCTCCATTAGAAAAAAATGTTTGGAGCATAAAAGTACACTGATAACTGTTAGATTGTGGAGAAAACTATAAAACCCAATTTCAGAAATTCAACTAAATATTGAAAGCTTTTTCTTTGTATTTAACATTTTAAAATAGGTTGCACATGTTCATACATATAGATGTACATTATATATACACACATATATGTATGTACACACTCTTACATAAAAGAATGGCATACCTATAAATGGAGTTTAATATACATATCATATCATGGCAACTCCTGCCATATGTGACACTGCCTTTGGCAAGTAATCGGAAATGGTGTACAATGAGACTCAGTAAAGTTTTGAACAAAGAAAAGCATAATATTCTTTCGATCTCAATAGATGCATCATGCAAGATTCAGCATGAGTTAAACCATATCAAACAAACCCAACTTTTTGTTTATATATGATCAGATCCAAGTTCAAATAATTTTATTAAAAAAAAAAAAGAATTTCACCTACATGTATGTCTGATAGGGCATTCAAAATTCATGTGGGACGTGGGATAATTCCTTCTAGAGCAGTGTAGGAACTCTAGAATCCTTAACCTGTGCCTACTTAATGCCATTTGAACATCATCAGAGGCCACACCAAGAAGGCAAAGGAAGTGCCACAAAACTGAAATCAAAGGAGATGCCAGAGGAAGTCTCTGGCTTTGTCTTTGATTTGACCTCATAACTCCATTTTGAAGATGTGGAAAATGAGCAAATAGATGGAAGATGCTGTTCAGGAAGAAGCCTGACCACAACCTCACTGAGCAGGATGATAGAACTCTTGGCCGACTCCTAGCAGTCTGGCCACTCTCAAAAACAAGACACAGAAGAAAAACTGGGATTGAAGTACTTTAAGAAGAATACCAGGCTGCTATTTTACACTTGAAGGGAGAGTACAAAGAAGAAATTGAAAATCTGCAGCATATCCCTGCAGTGTAGATTAAGGCACTTAAGGAAGTGGCCCTTGAAGGAGGAGGAGTTGTGCTGAACCATACATTCTGTATCCCCAGGGTTATTTGGAAATTGCTGACTTGATCCTCCTTTGCAAAGCCCAGAAGGACTAAGGGATCATTTCCTTCATCCCACCATCTGATTGTCACCCGCCTTGTGTTTGGTGTTTGCTTGCAGTGGCTGTAACAGGAAGTTTCAGGAGTCTTAATTTCAAATAACTAGGTACTGAATCAGGCACTGATTCTAGTTTACTGATAGCTGGAGTTGACCCCACACCTCAGAAGAAAATAATGGCGAAATTTAAATGAAACTTGGTGCTCGTTCAGTGCTGAAAAAAAAAAATAGAAAGTAAATAAAAACATCATCACAAATTTCCAAAGTGCTGTATAGGGACAGTAACTGCACCAACTGTGAACCACACAGTTCTAGACCTTCATTTGTTTCTTTATGGGAAAAAATCTTGATCCAATCTGACTAAATTCACTTAGGCAAAATTTCTTCAGATAACAAATTTGAATAGTAGTCTTGCTAGGTCTTAACTCAGAGAAGTGGCTATTGGGTGATAAAGAGATTTACCTATCTTTGAAACCTTCCATGATGTGACAGTTGAGAGAGTGTTGGACAGGCCAAATTAAGTGCCCTTAATCTGCCCAGGGCAAGATGATTAACGGGGCCAATAAGGGAATACTATACTAGAGACCTTTCATGGAAGCATATCAAATGTAAAGCTATAAAAAGGAATCCAATAAAGTGGAGCCTGGCCAGAGCCAGGTTTACCAAGCACATTTAGTCCATGCTGGTGGTCTTGGCTCAGGCCTGGTCCATGGGACCAGGGAGAGTGGACAACCAATGGGAGAAGTGGACAACCAAGAAAGCTGGAGTAAGAGCAAGTGTCTGTGTTGAGGCAGTGCATGTGTGACATTTCATATAGCAATAAAAAATGTCTTAAAATAGCAAGCCAAAACAATGTCAAATTTATAATTTATAACCTGTGTAATGATAGTATTAAAAAGTATGCATTTTTGTAGTAGCTATTTTATTCAGCACTTAAAATTTACTATGCATTGTACTAACAACTCGTATAATTTATCTTGCAATAATCTTGTGAAGTAAATAGAACAATATTATTGTGCCCAGAGTACAGGTAAGGAAACTGAGAGATAGAGAGGATTATTAAAAGTCAGTCATGAGTACTATTCAAAAAAAAAAAAAAATTCTGATTTTAATTTATTAAAATGTTTTTCCTGCAAGTGAAATTTATTGATGAGTGGGTTTGTGGCCATTGTAATTTTGATGCCTGTATAACACCACTGTCTTAAAAAATAAACACAGGCTACTGAATATTCAGGAATACTTAATAAATGACTCATTCTTTTTGTTTTGCTTGAAGTATTAAATATATCCAATAATTCTTCAAAATTGGTAAATTTTTTTGTGTAATAGTAGAAGTCTATCTTTGAAATGCAAATTACAGTTGCATACCTCCTCTGTATAGCTATGTAAAGGGTTGTTATTATTACATGAGATAGAAATAATAAATTATTAATGTTATGAGTTTATAATATACTCTGCAATAATATCAGTGCTATATTTATTTTTTAGAATTGTTTTTTATTCTCTGTCCCCATCTCTCTATCCTTAAGAGGGGCTATATCTTTTTTAATTTTTTTTTTGTCCTTTTGTACATTTTAAGCAATTATTCCTTGAATTCTGTTCCACCCATCTTTTTAGTAGTTTGGCATTATGTTGTTGTTTGTTGTTGTTTAGGTGCTAAGTCACATCCAACTCTGCAACCCTATGAACTGCAGCCACCAGGCTTCTCTGTCCTTCACTATCTCCCAGAGCTTGCTCAAACTCATGTCCATTGAGTCAGTATGCCATTCGGCCATCTCATCTTCTGTCACTTCCTTCTCCTCTTGCCCTCAATCTTTCCCAGTATGAGGGTCTTTTCTAATGAGTTGGCTCTTCGCATCAGGTGGCCAGAGTATTGGAGCTTCAGCATCAGTCCTTCCAATGAATAGTCAGGATTGATTTCCTTTAGGATTGACTGATTTGATAGCTTTGCTGTCGCCGGGACTCTCAAGAGTTTTCTCCAGCATGACAGTTTGAAAGCATCAGTTCTTTGGCACTCAGCCTTCTTTATGGTCCAACTCTCACATCCGTGCATGACTACTGGAAAAAACATGGTTTTGGCTATATGGACCTTTGTCAGCAGTAATGTCTCTGCTTTTTAATATGCTGCCTAGGTTTGTCATAGCTTTACTCGCAAACAGTAAGCATCTTTTAATTTCATGACTGCAGTCACCTTCTGCAGCGATTTTTGGAGCCCAGGTTAGTTGAATATAGTGAGTTATAATTGGGGTTCATGAAATTGACATAGAAGAACCATGTCTTAATCTCTTTCTGGCCTTGTGTTTTTTCTCACCTCAGAGCTTGTAGCAGGGGACCATTCTTCATGAGGAGTTGAATGTATCATGCAGAAAATATATACAAAATGCCAGGAGAAATAAAAGATATCCTAGGCTTTCTGTACTTCAACTTGTACTAAAATCGAAAATGTGAAGAAGAAGAATAACCTTTTTCTTGAAGTACTTGGCTCCCTTTTGTTTATATATTTTCTGCTAGCTGAAATTAAGTCTTCCTTTGTGAAGAGCTGTCTGTAGGATCTCAGTGATTTTATAACTGACAAATGAAAACTTAAAATTGGGTAACTTTGGGACCAGTAAGGGAATAGTTGTCAGTGTAGGAAATCTGCATGTGCCCAGGCCTAATCCATAGCCAGGAAGAAGCAAGAAAAATAAGAAGAGTGGCACTTTGGCTTAATTAAAAGATATTTTGCAGGTAAGATGAGTCAAAATGAAGCTTTGACATTTCAGTGATACTAGTTTTAGATAGTTTTAGCAGGTCACTGAAGACAAATCCATAGAATTATAAATAAAATTTGAATTAGGAATCATTTATAATATAAAACACACTTAGAAATAAGCCTTACATGAAAGAGGTGCTGCTTTCCTGATTTGCTCATCTAGAGAACCTTGAAGTTTCCTTAGTAAAGTAATATCTACTAATTCTTTTAACTGAAGCAAACAGTACTGTGAAAGGGTCCCTTAGGTTGAAGATGGCAAAAAGCTGCATGGAGAGTGACTAAGCTCACCTTCTAGAATAAAAATTAATTAAAATGTACTCTGAATACCTATATACCATATTCTACAAATTTATATATAGTGGGTCTGATATCAGTCATTGCTTCTATTCACTAGTTAAAAAGAAAAACCTTTACAGCTGCGATTAAAAGGAAAGTTTTGGTCCAGCTGGATCTTCTTCTATATACTCTGAGCAGTTATTTATTAGAATTCAGTCAGTTCAGTTGTGTCCGACTCTGCGACCCCATGGACTTCAGCACGCCAGGCCTCCCTGTCCATCACCAACTCCCGGAGTTTACTCAAACTCATGTCCGTTGAGTCGGTGATGCCATACAGCCATCTCATCCTCTGTCTTCCCTTTCAATCTTTCTCAGCATCAGGGTCTTTTCCAACGAGTCAGCTCTTCGCATCAGGTGACCAAAGTATTGGAGCTTCAGCTTCAGTCCTTCCAATGAATATTCAGGACTGATTTCCTTTAGGATTGACTGGTTGGATCTTTTTGCAGTCCAAGGGTCTTGCAAGAGTCTTCTCCAACACCACAGTTCAAAAACATCAATTCTTTGGCACTCAGCTTTCTTTATAGTTCATCTCTCACATCCATACGTGACTACTGGAAAAACCATAGCTTTGACTAGATGGACCTTTGTCAGCAAAGTAATGTCTCTGCTTTTTAATATGCTGTGTAGGTTGGTCATAGCTTTTCTTCTAAGGAGCAAGAGTTAACCATTGTGTTTTAACGTGGGTATCATGACCCTTTGTGAAACACTATTAAACTTATCAACAGAAGTAGATATTAGAACCACTAACTTCTTATTACTTTATTCCTGATAGTATATGAGTTCTTTGTCCATTTAGTTAGTGAAAATGTTATTCACTCAGTCGTATCCAACTCTTTGCAACAGTATGGACTAGAGCCCGCCAGGCTCCTCTGCCCGTGGAATTCTCCAGGCAAGAATACTGGAATGGGTAGCCATTCCCATCTCCAGGGGATCTTCCTAACCCAGGGATCGAACCCGAGTCTCCTACATTGCAGGCAGATTTTTTACCATCTGAGCTACCATCCATGTTCATATAAAATACTTAATTTTATGCTATGGTAATAGTTTAAAATATTTAATATTTTACCCAAGTCGGATATGGAAATGCCAGTTCTGCATTATAAAAATTAATAGAAATGCTAATTGTAAAACTGCATCTTGGGGAAGAGGGTGATTTTTTTTGTTTTTCTTGTTTTTGTTTTTCAGTTCAATTTTTTTTCCCCCCGCTGTGAGTCAGGGAAATAAGCATCTGACACTTGTTCATGCTAAGAGAAAGAACATTCCTTTCAATGAGTGGACTCCACTGAGCTATTGGAATTGCCAGATGTCTGAGACATGTTCACATTGTAATATTTTCAGGTCTGTGTCTTAAGTAGTAAGCACTGCTTTGCTCTGACATCATCCCTAACTAAATATCATGGTGCTATAGGACAAGTTCAGAATATGTGTCTCCAGCAAAGAACTGACAATTCTCTTAGTTGCACACATGCAATAGTAACAAACATGAAGCCAGAAACTCCTTCTGGCAAACCCGCAGTACAAGGTATGACTAGGACGGGAAAATTGAGCTTAGGATATCAGAAGGACACAAGAACGTGACAGTAGAAACCTACACTTTGTCCTGTAGTTTACATGTACATTATTGCTGCAAACTTATTTCAAAGCTCAAATAAAATAACAGCAACAGTAGCCAAATTTTATTGTTTACTTTCTATACACTAGGCATCATACTGAGCACTTTACTTGGATTAATGCATGTAATTTGCACACTCATCTCATAGAAGAGGTACTATTATTAACCCCCTCTTATTGTGGTTTATAAAGGTCAAACCTTTAACAAGTGGTAGTGGGAGATCAGTGATACTCATGCATTTACCCACAACAGTGTACCAGCTCTGTACTCATTATATTATTTTGTCTATTCCCAAGTTCTAATCTTTATAGTTCTAATATGCCTAACTCAGAATTTATTTGCTAGTGGACATAAAACAGTGAGAAATATCCACAACCGAATCAATTCTTTTCATTTGTTAAAAATCACACTAGAACTTGATTATACCTTGTTTTATAATGTTTAGACTAATCAAAATAAAGTAACCCAATCTAGAAAATAGTAGAATTTGGAAAGAGAAAAATAATGGGATTATTTAACTTGACTTCTAGCTATAACATAGAATATATACTATCTATGTGAAATAGTGACATTATTAGCCTGAATCTCAATTTCATCTTCAAATTATACTATTTTGTATATAGATTATATGTGTGTGTTTGTACATACATACATACAGAGATGAAAAAATTATTTTATCTAGATTCAGTGAGTAATTTTACCAGTGCGTTAGCAATGCCTATCACAATTTAAATGACCTAGCATTGTATTTCTAGAAAATATTTTAAGAAATATTAACATGTCTCAAAGATGTATATAGAAGGATGTTTGTCACAGCACTGTATTAATATGTTATAGTGGAAAATTGGAGACAACTTTAAAGTCCAATAATAATGGAAAGAGTAATTTCTTCACTAGTAATTTATTAGTGTGATCTAGTCACATAGTCTTTCTTCCAGTCCTTCAAATGCAGTACTTTTTCAAACCTTTGAACTTGGCTTGTATCTCTTCCCTCTTCCTATCTTCCTTCTCTCTCTCTCTGGTCTTTCCAAGTCTGACTTATATAAAGGACCTCATCTTAAATGTCATTTTCTGTGATGTGGAATTGGTCAGAAGAGGATAGAAAAATTAGGTTAAGTTGATATTTAGAAATTGGTGAAGAATTTTAGAGAAAGTGGGAAGCTTAAGAATGATCAGAGGTTCAGCGATGGGATGAGGCTCATGATACAGTACAGTTGGGGTGGGATGGATAGAGACTGGTGAAGCTCATGAATGTGGTTTATTTATAACAAGGTTTAGTAGTTATGAACTGGAGATGGTGTGGAGGGGCAGGGAATATTAGGCATTAAGTGAGGCTGTCTAGTGGAAACGAGAGAAACAGAGGTGGAGTTGGTAAGAGATGGGCAGTATGAGGGAGTATTCAGCTCTCAGGGCAGCGTATGTCCACAGGATGCATTAAAACCTAAGGAGAGTGTGAGACTCTTCTGTGGGTAGTGAGCCATAGATGATATGATGGTGAAAGAAAGTTCTTACTTCCTCAGAGAAGCCTTCCCTCTGCTATAGTCTATAGTAGCTCTCCCACCATTGCTCACACAACCTAATCATTTTATTATTGTAAAGGTTGGGACCCTGATTTGTCATTGGGAGGAGTCTGTGGTAACAGTCTTCATTGAAAATATTAATTTTCAGGATAAGTCAGTAGTATGATTCTATTTAAAAATAAAGTATTACATATATTAACCTATGGTGTACATATTAAACATATTTGAATTGCATATATCTTAATGAACTTAGAAAGGGGTCAAAGTGTTTACCATGTCTCAGGCATTTCTAGAATCTTTTCATGTATCATGTAATTTAACCCTTACTACCATTTTATGAGGCTTCCCACTACCCGCCTGCCGATGCAGGTGGACAAGATTCTTAGGTTCAATCCCTGGGTTGGGAAGATCCCTGGAGGAAGGCACAGCAACCACTCCAGTATCTTGCCTGGAGAATCTCATGGACAGAGGAGCCTGGTGGGCTACAGTCCATGGTAAATATTATTAATATTATTCCCATTTCAAAGAAGGGAGAACTGAGGCATAGAAGTGCTAGGTTAGTTGCCTGAGGTCACAGAGCTGGTAAGGGACCTAGAGCTAGGATGACAATGTGTAGCTATCTACATTTACATTTAATTAGAAGAGTATGAAATTAAAAATTCAGTTTCTCATTCACACTAGCCAGATTTCAGGTGCGTGATAAACACATGTGGCTAGAAGCTGTCTTATCTGGGCAGCACAGATATGTAGTGCATTTTCATCAGTGTAGAAAATTGTGGTAAACATCTGACTCTAGAGTCTGTTCTTACCTACTGTGTAACATTGCCTCCTCTCAAGTCAAGCTATGGACCAGTTACTCTGCTGTGAAATGGGAGTAAGAAGGGTAGAAACTTTCAGATTTTACTTTGTAGATTTCTGTATTGTTTATTTTTCTCCATTAGACAAGTACTGTTTTGGGAATTTAAAAAATTAGTCAAATAGTCTTCCTTCAGAAATGGAATAATAAGGTACAGAGAAAACATTGATAAAGCATGTCTTAATCTAAATGATGGAACCCCAAAGAGGTAGTCTATCAGACTTGCCAGCAAATAGTAGAATTTACCTTCATAAAAGTGTACCATAGAATCATATAATTAGCAAAGATATCTCATGATTTCTTTCATTAAAGTTCCAGAGGAAGGCAATATCATTAGATAAAGAACCTTTTGCTTGTTTCTACCAGCATTCTGGTACCTGTCCCATTGGTAGTGAAATCTGTTTTTCCAGGCTGGTACCATAAATCAGCTTCACTCACCATTTCTGTCTGCCTTTGCTTCTTCCTTCCTTCATTTATTTACTTATGACTTACTATGGGAAAAAAAAGAAAGTCAGGGTGAAAATTATATTGCACGAAAACTAAGAGAAAGTAGCTAAGTGTTTGCATTTCTGAGTATTCTCTTTTACTTCTTAAACTTAAGGATTGATAATTTGTGCTACTTTAACATCAGTATCAGTAACTGCTTTTCCTGTTAGCAGCTAAGTCATTTTATAAACTTATCTAAGTGTATAGATTCCAGAAGCATTTCTAAATTACTTTATATTTTCCATCAAGTAATATACTTTATGTGTAAGATATGACATAGAAGATGTTTAATGATTATATATAATAAAAAGATGTATGGAACTCTTAGAGGAAAACATAGGCAGAATACTTGATGACATAAATCAAAGCAAGATCCTCTATGACCCACCTCCTGCTGCTGCTGTTGCTGCTAAGTCGCTTCAGTCGTGTCCGACTCTGTGCGACCCCATAGATGGTAGCCCATCAGGCTCCTCTGTCCCTGGGATTCTCCAGGCAAGAACACTGGAGTGGGTTGCCATTTCCTTCTCCAAAGCATGAAAGTGAAAAGTGAAAGGGAAGTCGCTCAGTCGTGTCTGACTCTTCGCGACCCCATGGACTGCAGCCTACCAGGGTCCTCCGTCCATGGGATTTTCCAGGCAAGAGTACTGGAGTGGGGTGCCATTGCCTTCTCTGATGACCCACCTCCTAGAGTAATGGAAATAAAAATCAAAGTAAACAAATGGGACCTGATTAAACTTAAAAGCTTTTGCACAGCAAAGGAAACTATAAGCAAGGTAAAAAAACAGCCTCGAAATGGCAGAAAATAATAGCAAATGAAACAACTGACAAAGGATTAATTTCCAAAATGTACAAGCAGCTCATACAACTCAATACCAGGAAAACAAACAACCCAATCAAAAAGTGGGAAAAAGACCTAACAGATATTTCTACAAAGAAGACATACAGATGGCTAACAAACACATGAAAAGATACTCAGCATCACTCATTATTAGAGAAATGCAAATCAAAACCACAATGAGAAATTACCTCAAACCAGTCAGAATGGGCATCATCAAAAAGTCTACAAGCAATAAATACTGGAGAGGGTGTGGAGAAAAGAGAATACTCTTGCTCTGTTGGTGGGAATGTAAATTGATACAGCCACTATGGAAGAGGGTATGGAGATTCTTTAGAAAACTGGAAATAAAACCACCATCTGACCCAGAAATCCCACTTCTAGGCATATACACTGAGGAAAGTGAAGTGAGTGAAGTCGCTCAGTTGTGTTCGACCCCATGAACTGTAGGCCTACCAGGCTCCCCTATCCATGGGACTTTCCAGGCAAGGGTACTGGAATGGGTTGCCATTTCCTTCTCCAAGGGATCTTCCCAACCCAGGGATCGAACCCTAGTCTACCCTCATTGTGAGCAGACGCTTTACCGTCTGAGCCATTAACCAGGGTTGAAAAAGACACATGTATCCCATTGTTCACTGCAGCACCATTTACAATAGCTAGAACATGGAAGCAACCTAGATGTCCATCGACAGATGAATAGATAAAGAAGTTGAGGTACATATACACAATAGAATATTACTCAGCCATAAAAAAGGAATGCATTTGAGTCAGTTCTGATGAGGTAGATGAACTTAGAACCTATTAATACAGAGTGAAGTGAGTCAGAAAAAGAAAGATAAATATCGTATACTAACACATATATACTGAATCTAGAAGAATGGTACTGAAGAAATTATTTACAGTGCAGCAGTGGGGAAACAGACGTAGAAAATAGACTTACGGACATGGGGAGAGGGGAGGAGAGAGTGAGATGTATGGAAAAAGTGACATGGAAATTTATGGTACCATATGTAAAATAGATAGCAAATGAGAATTTGCTGTATGGCTCAGGAAACTCCAGCAGGGGCTCTGTATTAACCTAGAGTGGTGGGATGGGAAGGGAGATGGGAGGGAGATTCAAAAGGGAGGGAATATATGTATACCTATGGCTGACTCATGTTGAAGTTTGACAGAAAACAACAAAATTCTGTAAAGCAATTATCCTTCAGTAAAAAAATTAAAAAAAAAAAAAAGGATGTATGGAGATCCGCTGAAAACTATTTGACAAGGTCCAGTTGACAGAAACAAATCATCTTGAATTTCAGTTCAGGTAGGATCATGACTTAATTGCCAATTTAATGAGCATTTTTGAACTCTTACTAAATGTGTAGATAATATGACAGGTGCTTAGTATGTGTAAATGAACAGTTCACGTTCCCTGTCTGTACTAAGTGTAACAGTGGAATTTTATACAAAATGCAGAGGAAAAGGAATAGTAAGAATAGTCTAGGAAAAATGGAGGAGTTGATGTGAGAGCTGGCCTTTGAGAGCTGAAAAGAATTCCCCAGCAGCCATATTTGGGTTAGTGGAACCTACATTGAGTATTAATAACTGTGGGTAGATCTTAATTGTTTCTAAGCCTCCTTCAATCACTTGATATATGCTGTCCTTAAAGTTTGACTGCCCAATTTCCTCCCCAGTCAGAAAACATCTTACTGAGAGCTTTTTTCTCTCTGCTACTCTGCTGACATTTGATTTATTGAAAGCAAATATCAGTGGCTATTAAAACACTAATCCTTCATTAAGCTACTTTTTTGTAAACTTTGTATATCCATATTTATAACTGACAGTAATTTGAAAAGGAAGTATAAGTACAGTACAAATGATATTCAAAAATTTAAAGGAAGTTAATGGTTTTCTTTTATGTTCATTGTTTAATGAACATTTCTTTTATGTTCATTATTAACATAATTGTTAAAGCTGACTTCAACAATTTAAAGTGAATAACTTTAAAAGTTATATTGTGTACTTCCTAAATTTAAAATGTTTTAGTAAAATATTTTCTATATAATTGGAGCTTGCCTGGTGGCTCAGATGGAAAGAATCTGCCTGTGTTGCGGGAGTCCCAGGTTCGATGCCTGGAAAAGGACCTGACAATCCACTCCAGTGTTCTTGCCTGGAGAATTCCATGGATGGAGGAGCCTGACAGACTACAATCCATGGGATCACAAAGAGTTGACACAACTGAGCAACTAACACTTTCATTTCTTTTTTATGTAATTAACCCAAAGCTCCCAAAATCAGAAAATTAGCAAGGATTATCATCTTATTTCTGTAAATCATCAATGGATTAACAAGTTAAATGATACAAGTAGAAATATTTATGCTTCTTATTGCCTGTTGTTTCAGTATACAAATTTGTTAATTTTGTATATTAATGAACACTAATATAAGCTATGTTGTAATAGCAGTTTCTTTTTAAAATTAAAATAAGTTAAAGAACATTTGCCCTTTGCTTATTATCTTCATACTTCTATCAAAGGCACATGATGTCAGGACTAATTAGTTATCATTTATACATTTTTTTGATTATTCTCATTGGCTGGATCTAGACTTGCCTTTAAGCTATGTGTATGTTTTTTGACATTTTCTTTAAAGACGCAAGCTAGAACTAAATGATAAAATGAGTTGTGCCTTCTTGCAGATACATTTACAGTATTGAGCTGTTTGTAGGTGATTTTGCTGGGCTATAACAAAATAAAGCCTAAAGCATCATATTAACTGTGCTGTTTGTATGGGTGCTAATACACTTTGAATAAAACCTTCAATTACTAAGCATTTTTGAGTCCTGACAAGACAGTCCCATGACATTAATGGTATCTTTATAACCTTTTTAACTTCTTGTTTCTCTGACAGAGCTCTACAATAACAGCAGTGGGTTTGCCCTTGGCAAGCAAAAACTCATTTTGAGAGGATAATAGGTATTTACTATTTAGATAGCTGGCAATAAAATTTCTCTGAATGAGATTTTCCTGAGAAACTATAAACTGATTAAATTACTTTCTTTTAATGGACTAGAAAAGTGTGTAATAATAGTTTGTTGAAGCTTTGCATCCAGTGTCTTGCTTCCTTTTTTAGAGACATAGAAGCAAGTCTGGTTTAGGTGAATTATAGGGGTTGGTAGAAATTATTCTTGATGATGCAGTTTATTCTCAATTTTTTTTCTGTAAGTTAAGGAAAAATGTGGGTACTTTTGTGAAGAAAGATGTGCCCAATAATATATCCGTTTACTTCAAACTTTATTTTACTCAGAAGTAAAATTTAGCAGTTGTTTTATGCCTTAAAAATTCTGTTTTTAGGAAATATACCCCAACAAGGATGTAAGTTTAGAAAACCACCTTGTTTTTCTGGTTGATATTTCTGCTTGACTATTTAAAATAAAATCAGTAAATTATTTTATCTATTGCATAAAGGCTAAATTGAAGTTTTTACTAGTATTGCTTATTAATATATGTGTTTATATTTTTATGAGAAATTTAGTAAGAGATTTTTTAAATGATTTTTAGTATGAACCTTGTAATATCTAATGTACCAATCCATGGTATGAATTATAAGAAAGAAATTTACATTAGTTTTGATAGAAAAGGAATAGTGAAATATATTTCATTATTATAGAACTTGATTAAGGAGTGTCTCAAAATTCTACTTAATGTGAATTTCGTCAATAAATGTCAACTAAGAAAAATATTTTACGTTTCTTGATTTAAAATGTGAAATCTTACATAAAATATATTTGGTAACTTGTACTCTATAAACATTTCTCTTTAGAGACAAATCCGTTATGGTCCTTGGGGGTGACAGCTTGCAGAATATCTTTCAAGGCCATGAATTTTGCACCGAAGTGCATCAAATTCAGTATTTTTATTGGCAGTCAGAATTTCATATTTGTCACTATAATAAAATTGTGATTTAAATGGGACCTTGAATGTCCTATCCTTATGTGAAGTAGTTTAAATTTGAATATTGCACAGATCCTAACTTAGAGCACATTCATTTTCTCTTAAGCCTTTGGCACTGACACATCCATCCCTGGCATTGTTTTTCATTCCAGCAAATCTGTGCTGTTGGCACCAATAGGTACAAGGAACACTAGTCACGATAGTAAAGAAATGAAGAAACAATGATATTTGTCTTCCCCCTTGAATGATCTAATCAAGGTCACTACTACATGCTATAAACTACTTCATACTTTAGCTTTTACCCGGTTAACTGTTTTGTCATTGTTGTTTTTTCCTCCCTCACTTCTCAGGATTATAATAAATAAACATTAGTGAAATATTGTGAAATAGTAGTTCATCTAGTAAATTTATTAAATTTTGTTTACAGCTGACCTGGGCAAAAGTTTTTAGAGAAAATTGAGATTACTTTAAAATGGAAACTTATCCTCTTTAATACACAGTTTTACCTTAATTCTGATAATCCTGAAGTTATTGGTAAATGTGATGAATTAAAGTATAGTAAGGATGTAATGAATACGTGTTTGTGTTTTAGTCATTTATTTTTAATAAGAAATAAATATAGGTTCACTATAATTTTACAGTTTGTTCAACTTGCTGTCACTCAAGTTGGGTAATGAATATACCTTAAAAATATAAAGTTTCTTTCAATATTTTAATGGTAACATATAGCACAGATTTTGTGCATTGTAATAGTTTTTGTGGAGTAAAGAAGTTGTTAAAGATATAACTGTGATTATTACTATTTTATAAATGATTAAACAAGTATGAAAAATATAAATGTTTTCTGCATAAAATATATCAACTTAAAGTTTATTCTATTTAAAAAAAATAGAGCTAGCACATTTTTTGTAGAGATAAATTGCTGCATGTACCTATCAATTTTATGAGAATAGTGAATCTTTAGGTCTTTATTATTAAAACTAGGAACTGAGAGGGTTCCTTGTGTGGGGGAACCTCCATCTTCTAGTGTGAATCAGTGCAGTTACCATAATGTTTTGTCTTTCAACAAAATGCACACAAATATGAATTTTAATTCAATGTTATGCTGTGTTGATAAACCATATCTACATATAGTTTTACATTAATCTTTATGATCTCCCAAATCCTCCACCCCCTACCACTGTTGGTACCTGTGTTAATTTGCTTAATTTTATGAAATGGTAAACATTTAACCCCTGAAATTCTTTTTAATATATAATGCAGGAGTTGACAACAGAATACAGTTTCCTAGAACTGTTTACAGGTGTAGAATATTATTTTTGGCAATTTCTCTCTTAAACAGTTCTTACATTGAATTTTTCTTGCTTTTGAAGAGATTTTCAATTTTGACATGAGGGAACTGGTGTCATGGGTAAGGCTTTTACATGGAAACAAAGTAGCAGATTGAAGTGGTTTCAGGGCTTTAATCCCTTGGTAAATTAGCCAGCAGGCTAGCCTTTTCATAGACATGCTAAACAACAGGTTGATGCCATTTGGGCATTAGCAAAGAGAACCACCTGAGGGAATAGTGAGTGAATAAGAAGAAATGTAGAATGGGAAGAAGGCATGGCTATTAGCTTTTCCTGGGTCTAGTGGCTAAAGTAATACCCATAAATGAGTCATTGTAGCTGATATTTTCAGTTTCTCTTTATATGTTCTTAAATTTACATTATTCTCGAAATTCTCAAATCTACTTTAAAGATGACATTATGTTTTATTATTATATAACACTGAAGTTGTACATGAAAACTTAAGTGCCAATAAATTTATATTTACATGTTATACATTTATACTTTTTTGAAAAGGGATGAGGCTTTCAGATTTGTTCGTAGATTTTTTTTTATCAAGTAGAAGACATTTTGAAATGTGAATGTGTATAATTAAAAGGATTTTAAATATTTCAATAAGTTTGCCTATTTGGAAACTATAAACAAATGTTTATAATCTGTTATAAAGATATTTTCTTAAAATGTTTTCACAGTTTTCCAAACTAAACTGAGAGAAATGAACTATTTGTCATATTGCATTATCTGTTAGACAATGTATTTAAATAATACCATAAATAAAGAATAGTAAAAAAATAAATAAAAATAAATAAAGAATAGTGACCAGCACAGTTAGCAACATTTATTAGGAAAATTATTTAAACTTTAACCAAGGAATATAACTTCATATGAATGGAAAAGAACTTACCTAATACATATTATTTAAAATTCTTAAGCTAATTGGTACCTTGGTATTGATAAATATTAGAATAATATACCATGAAGAAAATTGATGGAGTAAATCATTAAAATAACCTGGTACCCTATGAGGCCCTTTCTCTAGGCTTTTAATTTTTCATTTAGAAGGGGGGATTTTAAGGATCAATATGAAGATCTGTTGATAATATTATATTTAATTAGAGTAATCAAAAACCATGCTCAGAGCATGACACCTGCCAGGGAGAACTTCAAAAAGATAGTAAGCAGCATGCGTTAGAGTCATCTCTTTTGCTTGTCCATGAGCACTAATCTAGCAGAAGTCCCAAATGGGGCAGCTAGTCAGCTATTTTATTGACTTTGATCTGGTTTGGGGGGCAGTTTATTTTCCCATAATGCCATTGATCAATGATTTCCTTTCAGCAGTGATGTAATTAAAGGGCTTTAGTTGGTTTCTGCTGTGTTGCCTTGAAATTTATTATTCTGGAGATTTAAAGAAGATCGATAGGGTGCAGTGGCCCGATGTTTAGACCCGAGTAGGAGGACCCTACTGAGAGTATAAGGCATGCAGAAAACAAGGCTTCAGGACACAAACAAGATGTTTACCTGGGACCCTGAG
This sequence comes from Bison bison bison, assembly GCF_000754665.1. Lineage (NCBI taxonomy): Eukaryota > Metazoa > Chordata > Mammalia > Artiodactyla > Bovidae > Bison > Bison bison. Next base: position 3,421,042 of record NW_011494707.1, on the reverse strand, counting down.
CTGACCTATTCACAACAGATCCTGTATAACCAGTAGCATTTTAGTACCTATTTTTATCACAGCCTCAAAACTCCTTTGTCCTCTTTGTTATTGATTTTTAGAGTTTATTTTAAAGCAATTGAAATCAAATATTCCTGTTGTCAAAGGGAAAATTAAAATTTAAACATATTTGCCAGAAACGCAGAATTCATTTAAATAAATGAAACATGATTTACAGGAATTATGGATGTCTTCAAATACTCACTAAGATCTATTTAAATAGAATACCATTAATATCCTTTATTTTATAATGAAAAACAAATAGTTTATTTTTGTATGTGTTGAAATTTACGTATAATGAACAGTGTTCGTTAAGTGATCAAAATATCACATTTGGGTAATGAACTCATGGGACGTGACCTAGCACTAAGTAGAAATTAATAATTGCATTACAGCTTACATTATTTGGTAGTTTAGTAAAATCAGTTCAGAGAGTCCTTATAATAAGTAAACCATACTTCCTGGGCCTCTTATAATTGTGTTTCAATGAAATCAGGATAAGTTAAAAATTAAGGAGTCAGGTTTAAGTTCCCCAAATGATTTTCTGTATTACTTTGTTAATAAGATTGCTGTTAAATTTTTTTTTTACTGAATACATTTGAAAATTATACACACTTCTCTTGGAAAATCTCAATGTACATTAGCACATTTTAGATTTTAAGAAACCCAAAGTAGTCCTCTTTAACTTTGCTTAACATGACAGCTTTCAGTCTTATTTGCCCTATGTCATAGATTTCATGGAGCCCCAGTTTGAAAAATTTGAGAAACAGTGAAAACAGTCCTGACAGGACAAGAGACAGATGTCCTGAATTCCAATCCTGGCTTTGCCTTTCACTGTCCATATGACTTTCACCAGTTAATAATCACTCTGTGTCGCAGCTTTCTTATCTGTGAAATGAGATTGTGTCTAGAGGTTAGGGTTGTCAGGAGAGGATACCCAACATCCTGAGGAGCATTTTCAAAATGGACATTCCACCATACCCTCTCTCCTTGTGCTGAGTTTGCCTGTAGATGATTTGATCTACGGGTTAATTGTGCCAGTATTAAAACTTACTTTCTCAACCTTGCAATTTATTTATTGAACTGTTGCTTTTAGGGACTTTCAGTCATCAAAGACATGTTGAAAATATCACAGTTATACTGAGAAATCAAAGAGTAAACATAAGCACTATTTATTGCTTTGCTAAATTTAGGCAATGGCAGCAAACTGAGCCTCTTGATAAAAGTAACAAGCCATCTAGCCAGAAAGCAGTAGTGGTAATGCAGATAGTGTTATTTGCTATCTTGATGAACATTAACTAATTTATAAACATTATTAAGACCATATAACATAGTTAAGTAATCAGTTCAGTTCGGTCGCTCAATTGTGTCTGAATCTTTGTGACCCCATGGACTGCAGCATGCCAGGCTTCCCTGTCCATCACCAACTCCTGGAGCTTACTCAAACTCATGTCCATTGAGTTGGTGATGCCATCCACCCATCTCGTCCTCTGTTGTCCCATTCTCCCACCTTCAATCTTTCCCAGCATCAGGGTCTTTTCCAATGAGTTAGTTCTTCGCATCAGGTGGCCAAAGTATTGGAGTTTCAGCTTCAACATCAGTCCTTCCAGTGAACACCCAGGACTGATTTCCTTTAAGATTGACTGGTTGGGTCTCTTTGAAGTCCGAGGGACTCTCAAGAGTCTTCTCCAACACCACAGTTCAAAAGCATCAATTCTTTGGCGCTCAGCTTTCTTTATAGTCCAACTCTCACATCCATATATGACTACAGGAAAAACCATAGCTTTGACTAGATGGACCTTTGTTAGCAAAGTAGTCTCTGCTTTTTAATATGCTGTCTAGGTTGGTCATAGCTTTTCTTCCAAGGAGCAAGTGTCTTAATTTCATGGCTGCATTTAAGGAAAAAGCAGAAGCAAATAACCATAGCAGAAAAAAAATGAGTAAATTAGAGACTTAATGTACATTTAATCGCTGTTGGTCATTTACAGCGAATTCTTGTAAATCTTACAAGAATTAAGATTTCTTGACATCTTTTAGGAGCACCAATGACTTAGTAAACAATGGTGCCCTTCAATTCAGTATATGCAAGGCAAAAGGAGTGGAGGGATATGGAGAATTATAATCCCTGCCTCCTGGAGCTTAGAGGCCAGGAGAAAGTACTGTCATACAATGCAGGGGAAATAAAGTGGCAGATACAGATATCCATTAAACTTCTAGATGCACGGTTAAAGATGGAGGAACATATGTTTCATTTCTTTTCTTTCACAATTTATTTGTTTTATTTTTTTTATGGCACTCATTACTCTTTAACATATTTTATGCTTGATTAGTGGCTTAGCATCAAGCTTCCCAACTAGAAAATAAGCTTTGTAAGGGTAGGAATCTTGCCTATTTGTTTCAAGAACATATCTCCCATCCTGTAAAAGTAACTAGCATGTGGTACATACATACTAAGTCGCGTCTGTTGTGTCCGACTCTTTGAGACTCTGTGGACCGTAGTCTGCCACAGGTGCTCATTAAGGTTGGTAGGCTTTTCAGAACTGTTGACTCTCTGCACAGAGTACTGTGATCTGAACAGTGCTTTAGGTAACAACCTTTAGAACCACAGGAGTAATAAAAATTAAAAGAGGGTAAATGAAAAATATATATATTTTTAAATTTACTGATATATAGGTTATGAAAATAACCAAGTTTGGGAAAGGTAAAACCATTTAGATAATATCATGATACAAGATAAAGGAAGCATAGGACAGTAAGGCACAGGGTTGAGAAAGGATAAATTTCGATACTGTTTTGACTATTATGTAAAAGTATGAATTTTACATGTTTAGTATTTACAAAATAGGTTGTTAGTATTTTCTATATGTGATCATTATACTTCAGCATTTCACTGTCTTTTACACTTGCAGTTTATCAAAAAGCCAGGGTTGTTAACCACATAATTGTCCTTTAACTTCCCTGGTGGCTCAAGATGGTAAAGAAACTGCCTGCAATGAAGGAGACCCAGGTTCCATCTCTGGGTTGGGAAGATCCCCTGGAGAAGCAAATGGCTACCCACTCCAGTGTTCCTGCCTGGAAAATCCCATGGACAGAGGAATCTGGAGGGCTACAATTAACAGGGTCACAAAGAGTCAGACATGACTGAGTGACAAACACTTTAATTGTCCTTTATGCCACTGATTCCTATTGTTGAGTAAATTCCTTCTAAATCTAAATTCTAAGTGTTCATCATGGAATGTGCTTACTTGTTTTCCATCTATATTTTCATATTAAGTGATCTAGTCCATTCTCAGGACTTCAGACAGCATCCATGTATAACAATTTCTAAATTCCAGTACTCTCTTCAGAACTGCAGACTTACATAGCTAATTGCCTGTCCTCTCCACTTACCTGTCAAACAGTGAAGTCCTGTATTCTTCTTGCTCACACCCTCATCCCTGCTCCTCTTTCATTGTCCCTTCATTACATCTTTCCAGTTGCTCAAAACAGCAATTTGGCACTTCCATTCTATTAGCATGGTCTGTAGCCACCTAAGATACATTTAAATCTTTCTACTGATCCCATTTTTACTGCCTTTACTCTGGGAAAGTCATCAAAATTTCTTGCCTTGATCACTGCAATAGCCTTCTATCTTATGTGTCCACAGTCTTGCCCCCTATAATACATCCCATAGTTCGCAGAATGAGCTTAAACTATGAATCAGAACCTGCCATTCCCCTGCAGGAGAAAACACAAAAAACCTTGGTGGCTGCCATTTGCTGCTGGGATGAAATTTCAGAATTGTTAGTATGGCGCCAGGTGCTTTCAGGTTTGCCCATGTCTACTTCTCCAGCCTCATCTTAGACTGTTCTTTACTAAAGTCCATACTGGCCTGTTTTCTGTTCCTTGGTTTGCATGTTATTCCACCTCCCTGAAATAGATACCTCCATCCTCTCACCCAAATTACTTTAGGCTTGTTATTAAAGTTTCAGTTTAAATTTTATACCTCAAAGAAGCCTTGACACCTGTTCACTAGATAGCATCAGAGTCTCTTTGAAATCTTGTGAACTTTTCCTTCATAGCAGTCAATCAGTTTTTAATTAAATATGATGTTCACAGTTATTTGTTTGACCTTTCTCAGACCTTTAGAGAGTCAGACTGTGTGTCTCTTTTGTATACTGTGTCCTCAACACTTAGCATAGTTCCTGTCATATAGAAGGTACTCAGTAAGATTCTCCGTTGTTGTTGTTGTTTAAATAATTTATCTCTTTTGGATTTTTAGCTTTTCAGCATTTCACAATTCTCTTTGACCTTTTGTAGTGTGAAATACAGAGAAAAGTATATAAATGTACATATCACTGAATTATGAAATACAACACCACCTGTGTTATACTACCCAAAGCAAGAAACAGCACTTCACTAGTATTTGGAAACCTCAACTTTCTTTTTCCTATCATAACTCCCACATTACCCTCTATTATAGTAATCAATCACTCTCTTGCTTTTATTAATAATTTTACCACCTAAGTATATAATACTAAATACTATAAGCTAAATACTATAAGCACTATAGTTAAATTTTCCCAGTTTTGAACTGGAATCATATACTATATATTCTCTTGGGTCTTTTGTTTTCTCAACATTGTTCTTAAGATTCATCTGTTTGCTTGTAGCTGTACTAGGTTGATTCTGTGCTGTATCATATTTCATTGTATGAACATAATACAGGTTTTTTTTTTACCCTCTTTGCTATTGATGAACTTTTATTGCACTAATACAAGGCTGCTCTGAACATTCTTGTAAAAGTTTATATTCTTGCCTGCGTGTACATGAAGTTCTCTAGACTCCATAACTAAGAGTAGAATGCTGTCTCATAGGGTATGTGTGATTTCAAATTTACGAGGCAATGTGAAGCTTTTCCAAAGTGATTATATCAGTTTCTTTTCTCAACAATAGCATATAAGAGTTCCTATTGCTCTAACTTCTCACCGTTACTTAATATTGTGAGACTTTTTTATTTTAGCCAGACAAATCATTTTATTTTTAATTTCCATTTCTCCTGTTATCAGAAAGCTTTAGTAGTTTTTCACTGGTTTGTTAAGCACATAAATTTCTTAATTTATGCAGTGCCTTCTTGAGTGTTTAACCCATTTTCTTACTGTTATGTTTTTCCTTATTTTTTTTTCTATTGACTTGAAGGAATTCTTGATAGACTCTGGATATGAGTTGTTTATGAATAATTCTGAATGACTGAATGTGGCTCTTTCCAGCCCACCTACTACTTCTTCCTCATTTTCTAGAGTTATAGGGTATATATTGAAGATATAGAGCGATATCCATGTTCATTCTACTTTCAGTTATGAAGCATTATTTGATGTCTTTATGATCTGCCATTTTTGTTCTAAAGATAATTCAAGATGATGGTTAAATTTTAAAAGGTCTCTTTTTATGGTTTATATTAATAGGAAAATACAAAACTTGATTTCTAACTTCCCTAAAGAGTTACATAGAGGTTTTCTTTCTGAAATGTGTAAAATGGGGAAGGAGGAAGGGATGAGAATCATAATATACATAATTCAAATGATTTTGAATTTATCTGTAGATTCTTAATCCTATTCATGTAACTGTGATGAGCTCTACTAGAACCATAAAATGTAAGTGATTCAAATTATTGCTTCAGAGCCACTGATTTTGGTGACTTCTGTGGTGGCTCTGATGGTAAAGAATCTGCCTGCAATGCAGGAGACCCAAGTTCAGTCTCTGGATTGGGAAGATCCCCTGGAGAGGGAATAGCTACCCACTCTAGTATTCTTGTTTGTTGTTTTTTTTTTTAATTGGAAGCTAATTACTTTACAATATTGTGGTGGTTTTTGCCAAACATTGACATGAATCAGCCACAGGTGTACATGTGTCCCCCACCCCGAATCTCCCTCCTCTGTCCCTCCCCATCCCATCCCTCTGGGTTGTCCCAGGGCACCAGCTTTGAGTGCCCTGTTTCATGCATCAAACTTGGACTGGTGACTGATAATCTGTTTCACATATGGTAATATACATGTTTCAATGCTATCCTCTCAAATCATCCCACCCTTGCCTTCTCCCACAGAGTCCAAAAGTCTGTTCTTTACATCTGTGTCTCTTTTGCTGTCTCACATATAGGGTTGTGATTACCATCTTTCTAAATTCCATATATATGCATTAATATACAAATATAATATATTGGTGTTTTTCTTTCTGACTTACTTCACTCTGTATAATAGGCTCCAGTTTCATCCACCTAATTAGAACTGATTCAAATGTGTTCTTTTTAATAACTAAGTAATATTCCATTGTGTATATGTACCACAACTTTCTTATCTATTCATCAGCCAATGGACATCTAGGTTGCTTCCATGTCCTATCTATTGTAAACAGTGCTGCAGTGAACATTGAGGTACACATGGCTCTCTCAATTCTGGTTTCCTCGGTGTGTATGCCCAACAGTGGAATTGCTGGGTCATATGGCAGTTCTATTTTCAGTTTTTTAAGGAATCTCCACACTGTTTCCATAGTGGCTGTACTAGTTTGCATTCCCACCAACAGTGTAAGAGGGTTCCCTTTTCTCCGCACCCTCTCCAGCATTTATTGTTTGTAGACTTTTTGATAGCAGCCATTCTGACTGGCGTGAAATGGTACTTCATTGTGGTTTTGATTTGCATTTCTCTGATAATGAGTGATGTTGAGCATCTTTTCATGTGTTTGTTATCCATCTGTATGTCTTCTTTGGAGAAATGTCTTTCTAGTTCTTTGGCCCATTTTTTGATTGGGTCATTTATTTTTCTGGTATTGAGCTGCATGAGCTGCTTGTATATCTTTGAGATTAATTCTTTGTCAGTTGCTTCATTTCCTATTATTTTCTCCCATTTTGAAGGTTTGCTTTTCACCTTGCTTATAGTTTCCTTTGTTGTGCAAAAGCTTTTAAGTTTAATTAGGTCCCATTTGTTTATTTTTGCTTTTATTTCCGTTACCCTGGGAGATGGGTCATAGAGGATCTTGCTGTGATTTATGTCAGAGTATTTTGCCTATGTTCTTCTCTAGGAGTTTTATAGTTTCTGGTCTTAAATTTAGATCATCAATCCATTTTAAGTTTATTTTTATGTATGGTGTTAGAAGGTGTTTTAGTTTCATTCTTTTATAAGTGGTTGACCAGTTTTTCCAGCACCACTTGTTAAAGAGATTCTTATCTCCATTGTATATTTTTGCCTCCTTTGTCAAAGATAAGGTGTCCATAGGTGCGTGGGTTTATCTCTGGGCTTTCTGTTTTGTTCTGTTGATCTATATTTCTGTCTTTGTGCCAGAACCGTACTGTCTTGATAACTGTAGCTTTGTAGTATAGTTTTAAGTCAGGCAGGTTGATTCCTCCAGTTCCATTCTTCTTTCTCAAGATTGCTTTGGCTATTCAAGTTTTTTGGTATTTCCATACAAATTGTGAAATTATTTGTTCTAGTTCTCTGAAAAATACCATTGGTAGCTTGATAGGAATTACACTGAATCTGTAGATTGCTTTGAATAGTATACTCATTTTCACTGTATTGATTCTTCCAATCCATGAACATGGTATATTTCTCCATCTGTTTGTGTCATCTTTGATTTCTTTCATCTGTGTCTTATAGTTTTCTATATATAGGTCTTTTGTTTCTTTAGGTAGATTTATTCCTAAGTATTTTATTCTTTTCCTTGCAGTGGTGAATGGAATTGTTTCCTTAATTTCTCTTTCTGTTTTCTCATTGCTAGTGTATAGGAATGCAAGGGATTTCTGTGTATTAATTTTATATCCTGAAACTTTACTATATTCATTGATTAGCTCTAGTAATTTCCTCATGGTGTCTTTAGGATTTTCTATGTAGAGGATCCTGTCATCTGCAAACAGAGTTTTACTTCTTCTTTTCCAATCTGGATTCCTTCCATTTCTTTTTCTTTTCTGATTGCTGTGGCTAAAACTTTCAAAACTATATTGAATAGTAGTGGTGAGAGTGGGCACCATTGTCTTGTTCCTGACTTTAGTGGAAATGCTTTCATGTTTTCACCATTGCCACTCTAGTATTCTTGCCTGGAGAATTCTGTGGACAGGGGGACTGGCAGGCTATAGTCCTTGCATCAGACATGACTGAGTGTCTAGCACTTTACTTGCCTGAATTTTATTGATTTTTTAAGAATCACTTTAAATGTCACCTTCTGTTGGAAGTCTTAGTTATCCTCCACCAGAGTGAGTAAGTTCTGTATTTCCTTTGCAGATCTATATTGTAGAACTTAACTACTACACTGTTATGAAAATGGATTTTCTTGTCTACATCCTGTACTTGTTTCTTTAGAGCTTTCATAGGTCATCTATCAATCATAACCACCCAGGAAGTCATAAAATAAGTGTTCTTTAAAAAGAAAATCTAATGGGATAGGGAGGCCTTATCCCCCTTGACAGTCCAATAAATCATCCTCTTAAAGGTTTAAGTTAAAATCTTAGTACTCTCCATTACTGAGCTGGAAGATTAATTACATAGAAATATCCTAACAGTTCACTTTTACAGTTAATTTGCAGTGTTTACAGTTAATTTCTCTCTAATTTTCCTTTTAAGCTATCCTTAGAAATTTTATTTGATCATACAAAAAAAAACAGCAGATTGCAAATTTTGAGTGTTATCAGTTTCTTGCAAGCACATCCTTTCTCCAGGAGGTATTGACTTAGATGGAATAAAGTGAAATTTTGTTCCAAGTTTAACCCTTCAGCAACCCTTGCTAAATACAAATGAATCATCTGTAATTACATTCAATAGCAGTTTTGTTAGGTGTCATTCATGATTTCATCATTAGTTGAAAGTATCCTCCGTAGCCCCTGTATTTGCTTATAGACAAATAATCAGTCTTTTTCATTGTGTTTTCTTGAAGACAGTGTGAGGCAGGAAAGCAGGAATGATATTATGACTGTCTCTCTTATTATCATCTCTTTTCTTTTGATTTTTACCTCTAACCTTCTTCCTGTTTCCAAACAGGTATGGTTTGAGAAATAGTCAAGTTTTATTTTGTTGTTGTTATTGTTCTTGAAATGATCCAGCTTGGAAGAATCTTCTATATATTTTTAAATTGTTTTTATAGAGTATGAAGAATGCTTTTTCAGTCATGTACACTGCTCCTTTTTGCCTTTTACAGAATGTGCTGAGTTTGATAAGGGGCTCTGGAATTAGACTCCCTCTGTTAGTTTTGGCTCTGTCATTTACTAGCTAACTGAGTGACTTTGGGTCATTACTGAAGTTTTCATGCCTCAGATTCCTAACTGGTAAAAAATGGGATATTAATGTTGAGCATTAAATAACTTTACATATGTAAAGCTTAGAATGATTGCTAGTACATGGTAACTCAGTAAATACTGACTTTTGTTTATAACTACTGTTGTTATTATCCGTGTTATGTGAGTTGATTGAACCAGAACTCACTATAGAAAGTGAACCAGAACTCACTATAGAAAGTGAAAGTTTTTTTCAACAAAAACAATTGGTTATTTGTTATCTCATACAGTTAGAACAATTTTATACCTTTGCTCCTTCAACAAGATGAAGAGCTTAACAAGACTAATACTTTGAATTATATTAAAACAAATTATAATTAGTCCATGGAAACCTTCATTATTATAGTATTTGACTTCAAAATACATAATTTGCATAGACTTGTGCAGATTATTCTATTTTTAATAAGATATTCTAATTTGCTTTATTAGATTTTATTTTTCCTTGATTTTAAAGTTTCACAGAATTTAAGATGTGATATATCAAGACTTTTCCTTTATTATGTCACAAAGACTTGTAAGTATCAAAACATATAGCCATATCTTTTATCTTGAAGATCACTGGGTATGTATCACACATGCTCAATATCTATTTTTGTGTTCTCAAATTTAATGCATTCTTTAATTAGTTATTTCATACTTTGAATTAACATATTGTTGGTAGTTTATGTAGAATAATTTCCTTTATCTAATTTCTAGGTTTCTTTTATTCTTTTCTTTCTGTTAACTTATGTTCTTCTCTCAACTGTTTTGATAGTTTCAGTTTATTTCACTTTATTTTATTGAAGTATAGTTGATTCACAGTATTGTGGTAGTTTTCGGTGAACTGAAAATTGATTCAGATATAAATATATATGGAAGTACACATACATAGATGGTGTGATCACTGACCTAGAGCCAGACATCCTGGAATGTGAAGTCAAGTGGGCCTTAGAAAGCATCACTATGAACAAAGCTAGTGGAGGAGATGGAATTCAGGTTGAGCTATTTCAAATCGTGAAAGATGATGCTGTGAAAGTACTGCACTCAATATGCCAGCAAATTTGGAAAACTCAGCAGTGGCCACAGGACTGGAAAAAATCAGTTTTCATTCCAATCCCAAAGAAAGGCAATGCCAAAGAATGCTCAAACTACCGCACAATTGCACTCATCTCACACACTAGTAAAGGTAATGCTCAAAATTCTCCAAGCCAGGCTTCAGCAATATGTGAACCGTGAACTTCCTGATGTTCAAGCTGGTTTTAGAAAAGCCAGAGGAACCAGAGATCAAATTGCCAACATCTGCTAGATCATGGAAAAAGCAAGAGAGTTCCAGAAAAACATCTATTTCTGTTTTATTGACTATGCCAAAGCCTTTGACTGTGTGGATCACAATAAACTGTGGAAAATTCTGAAAGAGATGGGAATACCAGACCACCTGACCTGCCTCTTGAAAAATTTGTATGCAGGTCAGGAAGCAACAGTTAGAACTGGACATGGAACAACAGACTGGTTCCAAATAGAAAAGGAGTATGGCAAGGCTGTATATTATCACCCTGCTTATTTAACTTATATGCAGAGTACATCATGAGAAATGCTGGACTGCAAGAAGCACAAGCTGGAATCAAGATTGCTGGGAGAAATATTAATAACCTCAGATATTCAGATGACACCACCCTTATGGCAGAAAGTGAAGAGGAACTAAAAAGCCTCTTGATGAAAGTGAAAGAGGAGAGTGAAAAAGTTGGCTTAAAGCTCAACATTCAGAAAACGAAGATCATGGCATCCAGTCCCAAAACTTCATGGGAAATAGATGGGGAAACAGTGGAATCAGTGTCAGACTATTTTTCTGGGCTCCAAAATCATTGCAGATGGTGACTTCAGCCATGAAATTAAAAGACGCTTACCCCTTGGAAGGAAAGTTATGACCAACCTAGATAGCATATTGAAAAGCCAGAGACATTACTTTGCCAACAAGGTCCGTCTAGTCAAGGCTATGGTTTTTCCAGTGGTCATGTATGGATGTGAGCGTTGGACTGTGAAGAAGGCTGAGTGCCAAAGAACTGATGCTTTTGAACTGTGGTGTTGGAGAAGACTCTTGAGGGTCCCTTGGACTGCAAGGAGATCCAACCAGTCCATCCTAAAGGAGATCAGTCCTGGGATTTCTTTGGAAGGAATGATGCTAAAGCTGAAACTCCAGTAGTTTGGCCACCTCATGCAAAGAGTTGAGTCATTGGAAAAGATTCTGATGCTGGGAGGGATTGGGGGCAGGAGGAGAAGGGGACGGCAGAGGATGAGATGGCTGGATGGCATCATTGACTCGATGGACGTGAGTCTGGGTGAACTCAGGGAGTTGGTGATGGACAGGGAGGCCTGGCATGCTGCGATTCATGGGGTTGCAAAGAGTTGGACACAACTAAGTGACTGAACTGAACTGAACTGACACATATATAGTATCTTTTCAGATTATTTTTCCATTATAGGTTATTATAACATATTCAATATAATTCCCCAAGCTAAACAGTAAATCCTTGTTGCTTATCTGTTTTATGTATAGTAGTTTGTATCTGTTAATCCCGTACTCCTAATTTATTCCCCTCCCCAATCCCTTTCCCCTTTGGTAATTTAGCTTGTTTTTTGTGTCTGTGAGTCTATGTATATAGATTCATTTCTATTATTTTTAAGATTCCACATAGAAGTGATATCAAATAATATTTGTCTTTCTCTGTCTGACTTACTTCACTCAGTATGATAATCTCTAGGTTCATCTATGTTGCAGATGGCAATATTGCCTTCTTTATGGCTGAGTAATATTCCTGCGTGCGTGCGTGTGTGTGTGTGTGTGTGTGTGTGTAAGAAGGTAAAGTAAGAAGGTTCCCTTTTCTCCATACCCTTTTCAGCATTTATTATTTGTAGACTTTTTGATGATAGCCATTCTGACCAATGTGAGGTGAGACCTCATTGTAGTTTTGATCTGCATTTTTCTGGTTAGTAATGTTGAGCATTTTTTCATGTGCCTGTTGGCCATCTGTATGTCTTTGGAGAGTTGTCTGTTTAGGTTTTGTGAGTTGTTTGTTTCTTTTAATTTTTAAATTTATTTTTAACTGGAGGATAATTACTTTACAATATTGTGTTAGTTTCTGCCATGTAGCAGCATGAATCAGCCATAGGTATACATATGTCCCTCCCACCTCTCACCCATTCCACCCCTCTAGGTTGTCACAAAACCCCAGGTTTGAGCACCCTGCATCATACAGCAAATTCCTACTGGCTATCTATTTTACATATGATAATTATATGTTTCATGTTTGTTTTTTAATGTTGAGTTTTTGACCCGTTTGTCGATTTTGAATGTTAACCTCTTGTTGATCACATTGTTTGTAAATATTTTTTCCCATTCTCTAGATTGTCTTTTTCTGTTTTTGTTTCCTTTGCTGGGCAAAAGCTTTTAAGTTAGATTAAGTCCCATTTGTTTATTTTTATACATATTCTGATTGACAAATCCAACTGAATTTCTAGCTGATAGTCAGCAACAACCATCAGGCACATGAGTGAGCAAGCCTTCAGCCCACCAGCCATCAAGTCAGTCCCAGTCTTTGTGTTGCCCCATTTGATGCTGCATGGAGCTACTCTACCTGAATCCTGCTCAAGTTCAAATTTGTAATGATTTTCAAATGTGTAATGTTCACAATTAATTATTGTGGATGTTTGAAGCATGAGTTTGGGCTGATATATAGCAAAGATAACTGACATACAAGGGTAAACTCTTTTCCTATCTTCAAAGTAACATTTTTAAGGATATAAATATTATTGGAATTATTTCCCAGGAAATTTGACCATGGAAGTCACTTGGTATTTTTGGCATAGGAATAAACTCTTTATTTATTTTTTTTGAAAAGTTAAAAATTCCTTAATTTTTTATTCCTGCTACCACTCCACAATTTACAGGGCAATATCCCTGATGTATGGAGAAGGAAATGGCAAGCCACTCCAGTGTTCTTGCCTGGAGAGTCCCAGGGACAGGGGAGCCTGGTGGGCTGCCGTCTATGGGGTCGCACAGAGTCGGACATGACTGAAGCGACTTAGCAGCAGCAGCAGCAGCATCCCTGATGTAATGAAAAGAGAAAGAAAAAGACAAAGCTACAACAGATAAAAGACCTCAGGAATGTACATCTAATTGACACTACATTGTATTAATCGATAGCTTCACTTTTTGCAAACTGTGGCTATGACAGTCCTGAACAAGAAGGGTTTTCTGTTTAAGCTGCAGTAACTTTTCTGACTATGGATCATCATTCCTTCTGTGGCAGATTTTTACAGTTCATCTAACGCATTTGGGACGACTGTCTCAAAGTAACCTACAGCTTTCCTGACAACTCCTCGCTGTCTCTCCTGCTAAGAACTGTAGCCCTTTTCTTCTGAGTTTTTAGAACCTTCTGCTACCATATCCACAACTTCCACCACCAGATCCATAACTACCACCATAGGGACTGCCTGAGCTTCTTCCACCAAAACTACCCCCTTTCATGGGTCCGTAATTTGATTGCTGTTGTCCACTATAATTTCCAAAATCATTAAAGTTTCCACCACCACCATAGTTACCTCCAAAATTTCCTCCTTCATTGAACCATCATATCTTCCACCACCGCCACCATATCCACCACCTTGGTTTCCATATCCTGGTTCACCACCACCATAACCTCCTCTACTACTGTAACCAGGACCACCACCATAATTGCCACCGTCACCTCCAAATCCATTATATCCACCATCAACTCCTGCATAACTCCCTCTGCTGCCACCACCTCTACCAGCATAGCCTTCTCTTGCACCAAAGTTTCCACCATGGCCAGTTACCTCCACCACCTCCAAAGTTTCCTCCACAGCCCATAAAGTTGCCAGATCCACCTCTATGACCTCTTTGTGATGCAGCAGATTGCATCTCTTGTTTAGAAAGGGCCTTTTTCACTTCACAATTATGCCCATTAATAGTGTGGAATTTCTGAACAACAATTTTATCAATTGTACCATGATCATCAAAAGTTCCAAAAGCAAATCCTCTCTTTTTCCCACTCTGCCTGTCTTCCATAACTTCTATGGTTTCAGTCTTGCCATACTTTTCAAAGTAGTCTCTCAAATTACATTCTTCTGTATCTTCTTTAATACCACCAACAAAAATTTTCTTCACTGTTAGATGGGCACCAGGCTTTACAGAATCCTTTCTAGAAACAGCTCTCTTTGGTTCTATTACATGCCCATCAACCTTGTGTGGTCGAGCACACATTTTGCATCCACTTCTTCAACACAAGAACAAGTCACAAAACCAAAGCCCCTGGAACATTTTGTTTGGGGGTCTCTCATCACCACACAATCTGTAAGTGTGCCCCATCTCAAAATGTTCTCTTAAGCTATCATCTGTAGTTTCAAAGCTCAGACTGCCAATAAACAGCTTTCTCAACTGCTCCTGTTGCTTGAGATCATGACCTTTCTCCCTTGGCAGCGGCGGCCATGGCCGGAGTCGAGCTGGGGCAACCGGTGGCAGTTCTACCTCCATTTTGAGACCGGACTCGCCTCTTCCAACTCCCAGGAATAAACTCTTTAGAATGTCTGTGAAAAAAAATTTTAAGCTTTGTGATAACATATATAAGTAAAGCAGAAAAATAATTTCAACATTTCTTCATCTCTTTGAATATGTATATTTCTTTTTTTTTAATTTTATTTTATTTTTTAACTTTACAATATTGTGTTGGTTTTGCCATATATTGAAATGAATCCGCCACAGGTATATATGTGTTCCCCATCCTGAACCATCCTTCCTCCTCCCTCCCCATACCATTTGGGTCGTCCCATTACACCAGCCCCAAGCATCCAGTATCGTGCTTCGAACCTGGACTGGCGACTCATTTCATATATGATATTATACATATTTCAATGCCATTATCCCAAATCATCCCACCCTCTCCCTCTCCCACAGAGTCCAAAAGACTGTTCTATACATCAGTGTCTCTTTTGCTGTCTCGTATACAGGGTTATTGTTACCATCTTTCTAAATTCCATATATATGTGTTAGTATACTGTACTGATGTTTTTCTTTCTGGTTTACTTCACTCTGTATAATAGGCTCCAGTTTCATCCACCTCATTAGAACTGATTCAAATGTATTCTTTTTAATGGCTGAGTAATACTCCATTGTGTATATGTACCACAGCTTTCTTATCCATTCATCTGCTGATGGACATCTAGGTTGCTTCCATGTCCTGGCTATTATAAACAGTGCTGCGGCGAACACTGGGGTACACATGTCTCTTTCAATTCTGATTTCCTCAGTGTGTATGCCCAGCAGTGGGATTGCTGGATCATAAGGCAGTTCTATTTCCAGTTTTTTAAGGAATCTCCACACTGTTTCCATAGTGGCTGTACTAGTTTGCATTCCCACCAACAGTGTAAGAGCGTTCCCTTTTCTCCACACCCTCTCCAGCATTTATTGTTTGTAGACTTTTGGATTGCAGCCGTTCTGACTGGTGTGAAATGGTACCTCATAGTGGTTTTGATTTGCATTTCTCTGATAATGAGTGATGTTGAGCATCTTTTCATGTGTTTGTTAGCCCTCTGTATGTCTTCTTTGGAGAAATGTCTATTTAGTTCTTTGGCCCATTTTTTGATTGGGTTGTTTATTTTTCTGGAGTTGAGCTGTAGGAGTTGCTTGTATATTTTTGAGATTAGTTGTTTGTCAGTTGCTTCATTTGCTATTATTTTCTCCCATTCTGAAGGCTGTCTTTTCACCTTGCTTATAGTTTCCTTTGTTGTGCAGAAGCTTTTAAGTTTAATTAAGTCCCATTTGTTTATTTTTGCTTTTATTTCCAGTATTCTGGGAGGTGGGTCATAGAGGATC
>NW_011494707.1:3400091-3404740 GCF_000754665.1 Bison bison bison | reverse complement strand
CTGTGATGTATGTCGGAGAGTGTTTTGCCTATGTTCTCCTCTAGGAGTTTTATAGTATCTGGTCTTATGTTTAGATCTTTAATCCATTTTGAGTTTATTTTTATGTATGGTGTTAGAAAGTGCTCTAGTTTCATTCTTTTACAAGTGGTTGACTAGTTTCCCCAGCACCACTTGTTAAAGAGATTGTCTTTTCTCCATTGTATATTCTTGCCTCCTTTGTCAAAGATAAGGTGTCCATATGTGCATATTTCTTATACTTTCACTGACTGTAATAACTGCCAGTTTTCTTAATATCATCATCATTATTATTGTCTTATTTTGTGTAGAACAGAGATGAGAAATATGGAAAATCAGTCACCACTCATTAGGCTACACATATAATGCAATGGTAGTTGATCAGTGCAGTTTTTTATGCTGAGTCCAGGTATAACTTCCGAATTCTCAACACAGCACTTCATGTTGTCACAGATGTTCATGCCAGTGGAATGAACATCTGAGATGAGACCTATAATTTATAAAATATCTTATAAATATTTTTAAATTTAACATATGACATCATCTTCATATATAATTTTTTTCCCTTCCCAATTTGGCCCCCAGACTCTCAAAGCTACCATGATACCACCATCGCTCTGATTATTTGAAGGTATTTCTTTTACTTTTGAGAGGTCTCTGCTTCACATACACTTTTTTTCCTTTTCTCTTTTTTTAACCTCTCCTGTAGCTTTTTTCTGTGTTAAGTCAAAAGTTACCTAAGTTTGTGGAAAAAAATCACTCTGAGATTTCCCTAAGGGGACAATATGGTGAGTGGGGAAAACTATTACAATTTCCTATAAAACATTTTCACTATGGAGAAAAGATAAGAAGTAAGTATATGAGTGATGAGGTTATTTGCAAAATTTTGTAGTACATCTGAAGGGAATTGATTATGTAAGGAAACTGAGGGCATGCTACGTCCCAGGTGCTGGACCGCTAATACACTTTAACTTGTTTGATTGTCAGAATACACCTATAGGGAGAATATCACTACCCAAATTTTTCCATTTATACAGATTTATTAATCATTTGTTCTTTTTCATCTGTTAATTTATTCTTTTTCTTCTATAAATAATTTGAAAGATTTTATAGCACTGTAATAAAGTGATGTATGAGTTTTTAAATATCATAAAAAGGAAAAATATTTATTAATCAGTCAAGAGCAGGAGAAAAAAACAAAACAAATTTAACACATCAAAAGCGCCTATAGAATTGCTGTAACTCATTCTAGGTTTCCTGACAAAAGCAGATTATCACAGAGAATTAAAAGTTTTACCACGAATCTTTCCCTAAAAGGGAATTCTTACATGGGGCTTCATGTAGAGCATTTTTTATTAAATGAAATACTGTAAATACTTAAGTGCTATTTTATGTTGCTCTTACTGTCCTAGTATCATCATCATCATCATCATCATGTGATATAATGTATAATATCCTCAACATCATAATTGCAAGAAATGAAATAATAGATTTCATGTACCACATGCTTTTAATATCTATCAATAAAAGCCATAAAAAAGCATCATAGTGAAATTTAGTATCTTAGGAAAATGTGATCCAAGAATATAGTATTCTGATGGATCTGCTTGAATCTAATTAAAACCCAGTATATATGGAAAAGCAGAATGCCTGTTCCTATAATAATTCTTCCTAGGTGAACTTTCATTCAGTTCGGCTTTTATACTAGAAGTAATAGGAGTTGTTTTAATCCTCTCTGCTCTTAAAAGGGTCTGAAATGTTAATACTCTATGTGGTTGATTTAGGGGTAGAATCTTAAACTTTAGAGATCAAATGAACAGGTGATGGGGTGACATTCTTTTATGAGAACACAGAGCCTGAAGAGAACACCCTCCTAGACAGCTAGCCTATTACCTCTGCAGGAAGGTAGGCTGAGAAGGGGACACTTCCAGGAAAGTCCAGCATTTTTCAGATATCAATGCTACATCCATCTCAGGACAAGAATGTATAAACAAAACAATTCCCAAATTTTTACAACCTTCAGCAGAGCAGAAATTTTCAAATCATTTCATACCTCATTTTACTTAATTTCTCATTATGGTCCTGGAAAATTTTCAGAAGTATTGCCATAAATGTCAGATTTGAGAAAAGCTTCCCAGAAAAGTAAGATTAATTTGTCCATTTGATTAAAATTTTCAGATGAAATAAATCAAGTGATAGCTTTCCTGCCATTGAAACTGTTCAAAGCCTCCTTTTTCTTGTAAGTCGGTTCTCATCAACCAGTTTATTGGAATTCATTTCAAGCAAGGGACCTCACCTAGAGGGATTCAAAATATGGTTTACTCTACATTTAAAATACATGATCCAAGTTTTTAATCAAATGAATTTTATAAGGAAGCATTACTGTGTCCAAATGAGAAAGGGGTTTAAGATTTTTTTTTCATTCAAGACTATTTTTCTAGCACTGAAGAGCTGAAAGTAAAGCAAGTGGGTATCAGCTAAAGTCTATGCCATGATGTTTTTAAGATGGCAAATAAAAGTGAGGTTTACCTTGCAAATATTCAACATGATATTTTAAAATTTTGCTAATCGATTGGTGAAAGCCCAATTAAGTACCTAGTAAATTTGCTTTGGTCACATTTTAATGAATTTCATTACAAATGTATATGAATCGTGTCAATACACTTCTATCAAATTTTAGCAAGTGTTAAAATATAATTATATTCAATGCAAATGTAGGAGTAAGTGAAATATTTAATATGTTGACTTTTACAAAGATTTCTCATTAAGTTATTATGAGATGCAGGGACCCCACTGAATACTACTTATTGCTATGACCTGTGCATCTTCTTATCATTTTTTTCTCCATCAGATGGAAAAAAAAAAACTGATGTTCTGGCTTTGGTATGGCCCTAGGACCACAACACAATACACAAATGGACAGTGGCCAGTTGTGGAGATGGTTCAAGCAAATAATGTTTACTGTCCTAGGTGACAGTTCATTTGTAACTAACTAAAAACTTGAGTTATGTTTTGTGCCTGATTTTTATTCTTCTGAAAAAAGTGGAGAGTCCCCTGAGTTACAGTACCGATCCACTTTGAGTGATCTAAGAAGGGTCACTTAAGCCAATGACTGAAAGGTCTACAGATTCTATTTTCCCATGCTAAAATCAAATGATTTGTGTTTTTATTTCATAAAAGATGATCTAAATTATTGACAGTCGCATTTTGAATTGGTGCCTACTTCATATTTAGGCCGAGCAGGTAACGATGCATCCTCCCTTCGTGCTGCCTTTATAGATTTGAAGATATTAGGTACTTTGTTATGGTGCATAGATAGACCCTCTTGAAATAGACTTATGTCTTCTAAAAGCCTGAAGATAGAATAGAATCATATAATAGACACTTGAAATCTAGCACAGAGGAGACTAATGCATCACACTCAAAGTTCAGCCCTTTATATTAGTAGCAAGTTTTAGTGTAACTTTTTTTTACGAAAAAGTTACAAACCTTTGAAATAGACAGAGGTTGTTTTCTAATGTGAGCACATACCCTCCCCGCCCACACACACACACACACATTCATTTTTTCTCATTCTTTCTTTACCTATTTCTCATTCTCTCCTCTATGTTCATCTGCCTCTCCCTCTCTTCCTCCCTCCTTTCCTTCTCATAAGTAAGACCCTAAAGCTTCAATTTAAAAAAGATTTGAAGAATTTACCTGTTTACCATTATCACGTATCATAAATTGTTTTGATATGTGCATTCACACATGCAGCACATACAGTCATTTGTTACGTCAACTATGTCATTATCTCATGTATGCCAGGCATTGTGCTAGGCGCGGGAATAAAGCAAGCAAAACAAACCTGAACTCACCCTACATTTAGAGGGTTAAGTGATTCACTCTTGTGAATAAGGAAACAAATTTGGCTGAAAGTACTAAATCTCATGAAAAGATTTTAAATGATTTGCTTGACACTCAGTAAATAAACCAAACAGATAAGAATCTAAGACAGTTTTACAACTCTATGGTAGCCTAAGGAACTATGATCATCTCTAATTAACAGTGTGGAAAGATTACTGTTCTGAAAGTAGTAAGGTCTTGGTTCTTGGAATGGCTCTGCCACTAATTAGCTGTATCACTTTGAACAAGTCACTTGACATCTGGGCCTCAATTTCTCTCACATATAAAAATGAGAGAAGTGAACTTGGGGGTCTCTAAGATCCTTTTCAGATCTTAAGAGCTTATGATTATCCAAATGTACAAACTCAAATGAAATCCCTAGTTTTCTTTAAGATACAAAGTAACATATATATAAAGTAACAGTTTTTCTATATACTTGAAGTTATCTATACAGTATAAATAAAAAATATAATTCCCCTAGCAACAAAAGTATAAAATTGCTAAAAGAAACTTGACTGATAATTAAAAATATTTTACTGAGCACTTACTGTGTGCAAATAAGACTATTGCTAGGTAAAGACTGCTGCTTCTGCTGCTAAGTTGCTTCAGTCGTGTCCAACTCTGTGTGACCCCATAGAGGTAGCCCACCAGGCTCCCCCGTCCCTGGGATTCTCCAGGCAAGAACACTGGAGTGGGTTGCCATTTCTTTCTCCAATGCATGAAAGTGAAAAGTGAAAGTGAACTCGCTC
>NW_011494707.1:3396767-3399991 GCF_000754665.1 Bison bison bison | reverse complement strand
GCTCAGTTGGTCCAACTCTTAGCGACCCCATGGACTACAGCCTACCAGGCTCCTCCATCCATGGGATTTTCCAGGCAAGAGTACTAGAGTGGGGTGCCATTGCCTTCTCCGAGGTAAAGACTAATGCTAGGTAAAAGTCAAGGAGCCTGCCTCCATGGAATTTATGTTCTGGTAGGGAAAGCAAATAGAAGAGAGTTATTTGTACAATTAAGCCAATAATAATTTTTATAAATTCAATGAAGGAAAAGAATGGAATAATAAGAGAGCATTATTGTGTGTGTGTGTGTGTGTGTATAGCGTATATAGCCAAGGCTAAAATATTCACTTTTTTTTTGTTCCATTCCATTCAACAACGATTTAACTGTTATTTGCCTGGTACTGAGGAGAGTTTCCCCAAGATGTGATATTTTCAATGGTAAAACTGTGGAAGTCCCAGACAAAACAGGACATTGATCACAGTAGTACCATGGTACATTTTGAAAACAAAAGACCAATGTGAATGAACGCATAAGGATTAAGATGATTGAAAATAACTTGAATGAAGCTGGTAAGGTAAGCAAAGGATAGATCACTTATAGCTTTATAAACCATGTTAATTTTAGAGCTTTGCTTGTTTCTCCCAAGTGGAAAACCAACATAGGGCTTGGCACGATTAGAATTCATTCTTAGAAAATCCATCTGCCAGTAGTAAGAATAGTGGATTTGGTGGTTATGTAAAGGTTGTGGAGATAGTGATGATAAGGTTATCACAAAGCTAATTTTAGAAAGATTAGTGAGATTATTGCAGTAATTAAAATAAAAGATGGTGAAGGGCATAGGGTAATGACAGTAACGATGAGAAGAAGTAGGCACATTAAAATACATGATATATGGAAAGTAGAATTAATGAAATCTAGAATTATGATTGTGGGAAGGTCAAGTAATGATAGAATAATTGGCATCTAGAGAATCTGAGATAATGGAATATTCTTAGAGAAGTGTCGAGGGGAAAAGTGACCTCAGGCTAATGGAAAAAAACTCAAAGCCTATAATGGGAGCATTGCCTTAAAAACACAGCAGAAAGTTGACTCTTGAAATATAGTACCACAAAAGAGTAAGAAAATACTAAATTGCATTTAGCATGTGCTGTCACTAAAATAAATTAAAAAAACATATGCTATCTGAAATAATAGAGAAAGAAAAAAAGAAGAAATAAAATGGAGACAGACCAACATAATAAGAACTATTATGTCATTTAGAGCCTGAAAGCTTGCCTTCAAACCCAGGTTCTGCCACATTACTTATTAGAGCTAGGATTTCAGTTTGTTACTTAGTTTTACTATATTACAAGTTTCCTCATAGATAATAAATAAAAGCTAAAATTATGCTAAAATTTTACAAAGATAGTACAGAAATACGGAAGTACAGGTTAATATTTATAATACAGATTTAAAAGCCCTAATAAAAACTACAAGAATAAATCAATGCATGACACAGCTGCAAATTTTTAGCAATTTGAAATGAAGTTATATCCTAATACCACACCATCAGAGATCAGATCAGTCGCTCAGTCGTGTCCAACTCTTTGCGACCCCATGAATCGCAGCACGCCAGGCCTCCCGGTCCATCACCAACTCCCCGAGTTCACTGAGACTCACGTCCATCGAGTCAGTGATGCCATCCAGCCATCGCATCCTCTGTCGTCCCCTTCTCCTCCTGCCCCCAATCCCTCCCAGCATCAGAGTCTTTTCCAATGAGTCAACTCTTAGCATGAGGTGGGCAAAGTACTGGAGTTTCAGCTTTAACATCATTCCTTCCAAAGAAATCCCAGGGCTGATCTCCTTCAAATGTAAATAAATAAATAAGGGTGGGGCCTGAATCAAATAGGACTTTATGTTCTTATAAGAAGAGAGTGAGACACCAGGGTTGTATGTGCACAGAGGAACAGCCATGCAAAGACTTAGCAAGAAGGTGGCCCTCTGCAGGCCAAGGGGAAAGGCCTCAGGAGAAACCAATCCTGCTGGCACCTTGAACGTCCACTCTTCAGAACTGTTGAGAAAATAAATGCCTGTTGTTAAGCACATGTACCTCCCCTCCCAAAGAAAAAGAAACTATAAAATAAATATGTTAAAATGATTCAAGAAAGAAAATACAGAAACCACAATAGAAGAACATAATAGGATGAAAAATGTGTGGGCAGATCATTGGCTCAAGATTTGAAAACTTTACCTGCCCAGCAGACCTTGGCATCAGGAATCACAGTAGCAGAGTCAGTAGGTCATTTCACAGAATTTTCGTAAACAGAAAAATTTTACAGGTAAATTACTAAAAAACAAACAAACAAGAACCGATTGGGTTTTCACTGTGTGATTCAAACACTGTTAAACATTTTTTACCACCTGTCCATCCCCAGTTCCAGAATAGAAGCGCTTCTGATGGAATGTGTGTGTTAAGTTTTTATTTAATGTATGCAACCTAAATCTGGAAATATTTCTGTTTTTTAATATAGAATTTAAAAGCTCCATTCAAAAAAAAAAAATCATATTGAAGAGCAGATTGCCGGAAGTAGCTGAGACAACTTTGACTTTGAAGGAAAAAAAGGAAGGATGAGGATTTATGCTACAGACAATAAGATTCTATATGAAAGCTAAAATAGTGTCATCAGTGGAAAGGAATAGAGAGCCCAGAAACCTCCCCAAAAACATATGAGAGCTTGCTTGTGTGTGTGCGTGCATTCATGTGTATGCTTCAGTTCAGTTCAGTCGCTCAGTCGTGTCCGACTCTGCAACCTCATGAATCGCAGCACGCCAGGCCTCCCTATACCAACTCCTGGAGTCCAACCAAACCTATGTCCATCAAGTCAGTGATGCCATCCAACCATCTCATCCTCTGTTGTCCCCTTCTCCTCCTGCCCTCAATCTTTCCCAGCATCAGGGTCTTTTCAAATGAGTCAGCTCTTTGCATCAGGTGGCCAAAGTATTGGAATTTCAGCTTTAGCATCAGTCCTTCCAATGAACACCCAGGACTGATCTCCTTTAGGATGGACTGGTTGGATCCCCTTGCAGTCCACCTTCTCCAAAACCACAGTTCAAAAGCATCAATTCTTTGGTGCTCAGCTTTCTTTAGAGTCCAACTCTCACATCCATACATGACCACTGGAAAAACCATAGCCTTGACTAGATGGACCTTTGTTGACAAAGTAATGTCTCTGCTTTTGAATATGCTGTCTAGGTTGGTCATAACTT
>NW_011494707.1:3375665-3396667 GCF_000754665.1 Bison bison bison | reverse complement strand
CATCTGCAGTGGTTTTGGAGCCCCAAAAAATAAAGTCTGACACTGTTTCCACTGTTTCCCCATGTTTGACATGAAGTGATGGGACCAGATGCCATGATCTTCGTTTTCTGAATGTTGAGCTTTAAGCCAACTTTTTCACTCTCCTCTTTCACTTTCATCAAGAGGCTTTTTAGTTCCTCTTCACTTTCTGCCATAAGGGTGGTGTCATCTGCATATCTGAGATTATTGATATTTCTCCCGGCAATCTTGATTCCAGCTTGTGTTTCTTCCAGTCCAGCGTTTCTCATGATGTACTCTGCATATAAGTTAAATAAACAGGGTGACAATATACAGCCTTGACGTACTCCTTTTCCTATTTGGAACCAGTCTGTTGTTCCATGTCCAGTTCTAACTGTTGTTTCCTGACCTGCATACAGATTTCTCAAGAGGCAGGTCAGGTGGTCTGGTATTCCCATCTCTTTCAGAATTTTCCACAGTTGATTGTGATCCACATAGTCAAAGGCTTTGGCATAGTCAATAAAGCAGAAATAGATGTTTTTCTGGAGCTCTCTTGATTTTTCGATGATCCAGTGGATATTGGCAACTTGATCTCTGGTTCCTCTGCCTTTTCTAAAACCAGCTTGAACATCTGGAAGTTCACGGTTCATGTATTGCTGAAGCCTGGCTTGGAGAATTTTAAGCATTACTTTACTAGCATGTGAGATGAGTGCAATTGTGCAGTAGTTTGAGCATTCTTTGCTTAGTCCTGTCCAACTCTTTGTGACCATATGTATTGTAACCTGCCTGGCTCCTCCGTCCATGTGATTTTGCAGGTCAGAATACTGGAGTGGGCCGCCATTTCCTTCTCCATGAGAGCTTGCTATTTCATATAAATGGTGGGGGGGTATTTTTTAAAATATATGCTATGCAATAGTACTGAAAGAATTTATTATTCATATGGAAATCTCAGAAAGCTTAAATGTAAAAAGTGAAATTTTAGTACTTTCAGAAGAAAATGAAGATCAGATTTGCAGTCTAGGTATAGGAAAGGATTTGTTAAACAAAGTATTTAAATATTTAAAATTTAAAATACAGTAAAATCAGATACCTCTGATAAAAGGTAAAATGAAGTCAAAAGATGTGCCACATACTGGAGAACAAATGCAATGTATGTAATTGGCAAATTGTTAACATATAGAATATGTAAGGTAACCTTTCAAATCCTATAAATCAATAAGAAAAAGATAAATAATCTTAAAGTAAAATAGACCAAGGATAGAAGCAATTCTGAGGAGAGTAAACCCTAGTGGCCAGTGAAGAGAAAAGTCTCTCTAGGAATCAGAGAACTGCATGTTTAAGAAAAGAAAATGTCATTTCAGACCAGTTGGTTGTCAGAAATTAAGAAATCCAACAACACTAGAGATAATAACAAGAATATAGGGAAATGGGCATAATAAAATATTAACATCTATTAGTTTGAATCCTGTAATACCTATATTATATATTATGTCTCCTTCATATTATAATCTTTGTTTTTAATAGATTTGCAATATTATATTACTTATTACTTTTATTTTAAATTAAAATATCAAGTGAATTCAGTTACATAGAGGTCAATGAAGAGCAGTTTGGTTGAGTGATAAAGTTAGAAGCCAGGTTGCAATAGACTAGAGAGGACCAGTCATTCCTAAAGGAAATCACCCCTGAATATTCTTTGGAAGGGCTGATGCAGAAGCTGAAGTTCTAGTGCTTTGGCCATGTGATGTGAAGAGCTGACTGATTGGAAAGGACCTTGATGCTGGTAAAGATTGAGGGCAGGAGGAGAGGGGATGATAGAGGATGAGATGGTTGGATGGCATCTCTGACTCAATGGACATGAGTTTGAGCAAACTCCAGGAAATAGTGGGCTTCCCATGTAGCACTAGTGGTAAAGAACGTGCCTGCCAATGCAGGAGACATAAAAGATGTGGGTTAGTTCCCCGGGTTGGGAAGATTCCCTGTAAGAAAAATGGCAACCCACTCCAGTATTCTTGCTTGGAGAATCTCATGGGCAGAGGAGCCTGGCGGGCTACAGTCCGTAGGGGTTGCAAAGAGTCAGACATGACTGAAGCGACTTAGCACGCACACACTGGGAGATATGAAGGACAGAGAGGCCTGGCATGCTG
This sequence comes from Bison bison bison, assembly GCF_000754665.1. Lineage (NCBI taxonomy): Eukaryota > Metazoa > Chordata > Mammalia > Artiodactyla > Bovidae > Bison > Bison bison. The sequence goes on along the minus strand of NW_011494707.1, from coordinate 3,394,523 downwards.
CAGTCCCTGGGATCGCAAAGAGCGGGACACAAGTGCACAACAACAAGAAAATGAATGGTGCTGGAGAAGTGAGACAGAGTGTAGATAACTTCTTCAGAAAGTTGTGTTTAAAGAGGGGCGTTGAAAGGACAGGGGTCTGGAATGAAAGGTCACAACCTAGACTAATAACCATTAACTTTGCTAAAAGACAAACGATTTAAACAAATGAAAACACATACTGTGCTCTCAGACAGGAGATTCAATATTGACAAGATTTCCATTGTCTTCAAAGTAATGCATGCATTGCTTTAGCAGTTATGCTAATCCTAACAGGATTGTGTTCATTATAGTTTTGGTTTGGAGGAGTTTGGGGAGATTTAAGAAAAGTGATACTAAAGTATATTTAAAAGCAGAGTTTCATGAGTATAGCCAAAAAATTTAAAGTCATAATAGTGAGGTTGATATGGCTTGACCAAATAGTAAAATATATGTGTTACTAGTTTAGGAATCACCAGTCAAATAATTGAAACATTGTAGAGAGTTCAGAAAGAGATCAAATTACATGAGAAAGTTTATAATATATAATAAATCAGTTTTTCTATTTTTTCCTTATCCATATGTTTATATCACGTAAATGCATTTTTATTCTGCTTTTTGTGTCTACTTTCCTATTAGAGTGACTTTCCCAACATAATTTTATTTAGCTTAATTTTATTGGCTGTATTTTTGTTTAGAAACACATTAGCCACTTACCTAGATGAGTATATATTCATATAATTGCTTTTTGTTAAAATAATGCTTAATGAATATCTTCATGAATTTTTTTTAATTTTCAGCTTCTTTGATGTACATTGTGATAAGTAGAATTATTATATCAAAGAGTATAAATTATTTTTGGTTCTTGAAATATACTGCTGTGTTTCCCTCTGTGAAACCATAGCTGGGGAAGCAGTGAACATCATCTCCCATTTCAAACATTTTATTTCAAGTCTTTTTTTTTTTTTCCCTAACCAGAATGATAGTATTATTTATTTTGCTTTGCTCTTGGAAAGGAGTCCAGCTCCCATTCTCAGTGTTGCATGTTTATGTCTAATAAACCTTCAGCCAGATTGTCTTAGCTATCTTCAGCCTACTGATGCCTTTAATGCATACCTGTTTGATCAATACAATAAACAACAACAACAAAAAACTGAGTAGAAAATAACTTCATCCTCATCATTAAAGAGACAGAACTACCATTTCTGGGAAACAGTACTAAGGAAAAGTAGAGAGTTTTCTGGGGTCAGACAATCTGGCCATGAATCCTGGCTTTATTGCTTAGAAACTGTGTAACCCCGAGTGCTGTGTTATACCTTATGGTGCACTTCAGTTTTCTTAACTGGTAAGTTAAGAAATAAAAACCATATAGGATTCTTGTGAACACTGAATGAATTAGTATTACATATTAAACATTTAGAAAGATAACTGACATATTAAGAGGTGAATAAAATGTTGAATTGGCACCTAGCATTTATTCTAATGTTTTTGTAGCCTGCTTTTCTATACAGCAAAGACTGGATAGCAGAAACTTACGTGTTCTAGAATTCTTTGCATCTAAGACTCCAGATATGAGTTAGGTTCCACCAGTTAAATCTATTCATGTAGGATTTTCAAAGTGAAAGTGGTACGGAGGCAGTCTTTCTGCAGCTCAGTTGTGGAGACCTGGAGTACTTCTTCATTATTCTAGTGTTCCAGGGTGTCAGGTCACTACCTTTGTGCAAGTTGAGAGGCAGCTGTGGTGGTAGCTTCCTGAATTGTAGCTCTACTAAGGTTTTCTTGAACTGCACAGTTCAAGTGCACACCTCCTAATTTCTTACCATCCTGCCTGTGGTAGAGGGAGGTGTTGATTTCAACATCATCCTTGGAAGCCTAACCCAGAGTCCATGCTTTCAGCCATTCTAGCAGTTGTATAAGTTTCCCATATAAAATTCATTTGCTTCAAGTCTAGAAAAATCTGTTTCATGCAACTGTGATGATAATGATGGTAATAGCAGCAGTGGTAGTAGCAGTAGTAATGTAGTAGTAGAAATTATTGTTATTGAGACTTTTGCATTATAGATCTTTCCAAAATGGAAAAACTTTAAAACCTGAGATGCCAGTCATTTGTAATTGATTATGGCACCTTTCCACTCTGAACCTAGAGAACCAGCAAAAGTTTTAAATTCAGAACCCGAGTCAGCCACTACCATTCAACTGGAGCTGGTTGGCCAGTCTTGGTTTATGTTTGTGTTTTTCCTTGGAACTTAGCTTCTCTCCAGCTTCATATTATGTATTATACCTAATATATGTTTTTTTCTTTTTTAAAAAAACTTTTTGTTTTGTATTGGTGTGTAGCTGATTAGCAAACAATGTTGTGATCGTTTCAGATGAACAGTGGAGTGACTCAGCCATATATATACATGTCTCCATTCTCCTCCAAACTCCCCTCCCATCCAGGCTGCCACATAACATTGAGCAGAGTTCCATGTACTATACTGCAGGTCCTTGTTGCTTATCCATTTTAAATATAGTAGTGTGTACACGTCCATCCCCAAATCCCTATACAGTCCTTACCTCTCATCCTCCTGTCCACCCCCAGCAACCTTAAGCTCATTCTCAAAGTCTATGAGTCTGTTTCTGTTTTGTAAGTAAGTTCATTTGTATCATTTCTTTTTTGTATAGAAGGGATGTCATACAATATTTCTTCTTCTCTGACTTACTTCACTCAGTATGACACTCTCTAGGTCCATCCACGTTGCTGTATTGGCATTATTTCATTCTTTTTAATGGCTGAGTAATATTATATGTGCCACATCTTTATCCATTCCTCTGTCCATGGACATTTAGATGCTTCCATGTCTTGGCTGTTGGGAAGAGTGCTGCAGTGAACATTGGGATGCATGTGTCCTTTTGGGACATAGTTTCCTAATGTATATTATTGGTTAGGGTATATACTAACATTAGAGAAAGGAAAGGCACAGGATGGCGAGGGGAATGATGTTCAGACCACTGTGAAGTCATTGGAACCATTCGGGAAAAATAAAATTCTACTTTGGTTTAACCAGTATTTCTTTGACCTTTATTGTTTAGCAGTTGGTCGGCACTGGTGAGATATAGATATGAATAAGATACATTCCAGATTCACATTACAGAGGGAAGGCACATCTACACATAAATAAATTGTATTCTGTACTAGAGTATGAGCAACTTGAGACCAGTGTCTTGTTCACTGTTGTAATTTTACTACCTATCACAGTATATGGTGTATAGCATGCACTCAGTCAGTTCAATTCAGTTGCTCAGTCGTGTCCGACTCTTTGCGACCCCATTGACTGCAGCATGCCAGGCCTCCCTGTCCATCACCAGCTTCTGGAGTTTATTCAGACTCATGTTCATTGAACCGGTGATGCCATCCAACCATCTCATCCTAGGTTGTCCCCTTCTCCTCTCGCCTTCAGTCTTTCCCAGCATCAGGGTCTTTTCAAATGACTCAGTTCTTCACATCAGGTGGCCAAAGTATTGGAGTTTCAGCTTTAGCATCATTCCTTCCAAAGAAATCCCAGGGCTGATCTCCTTCAGAATGGACTGGTTGGATCTCCTTGCAGTCCAAGGGACTCTCAAGAGTCTTCTCTAACACCACAGTTTAAAAGCATCAATTCTTCAGTGCTCAGCTTTCTTTAGAGTCCAACTCTCACATCCATACATGAGTACTGGAAAAACCATAGCTTTGACTAGATAGAAGTTTTTTTGGTAAAGTAATGTCTCTGATTCTTAATATGCTTTCTATGTTCGTCATAACTTTTTTTCCAACGAGTAAGCATCTTTTAATTTCATGGCTGCAGTCACTATCTGCAGGGATTTTGGAGCCCCCAAAAATAAAATCTGTTAGAGTTTCCACTGTTTCCTCCTCTATTTGTCATGAAGTGATGGGACCAGATGCCATGATCTTCGTTTTCTGAATGTTGAGTTTCAAGCCAACTTTTTCATTCTCTTCTTTCACTTTCATCAAAGGCTCTTTAGTTCTTTTTCACTTTCTGCCATAAAGGTGGCATCATCTGCATATCTGAGGTTATTGATATTTATCTCTGGAATCTTGATCCTAGCTTGTGCTTCATCCAGCCCAGCGTTTCTCATGATGTACTCTGCATATAAGTTAAATAAGCAGGGTGACAATATACAACCTTGACGCATTCCTTCCCCTATTTGGAACCAGTCTTGTTCCATGTCCAGTTCTAACAGTTGCTTTCTGACCTACACACAGATTTCTCAAGAGGCAGATCAGGTGGTTGGGTATTCCCATCTCTTTAAGAATTTTCCACAGTTTATTGTGATCCACACAGTCAAAGGCTTTGGCATAGTCAATAAAACAGAAATAGATGCTTTTCTGGAACTCTCTTGCTTTTTCGATGATCCAACGGATGTTGGCAATTTGATCTCTGGTTCCTCTGCCTTTTCTAAAACCAGCTTGAACATCTGGAAGTACATGGTTCATGTATTGCTGAAGCCTGGCTTGGAGAATTTTGAGCATTACTTTACTAGCGTGTGAGATGAGTGCAATTGTGCAGTAGTTTGAGCATTCTTTGGCATTGCCTTTCTTTGGGGTTAGAATGAAAACTGACCTTTTCCCGTCCTGTGGCCACTGCTGAGTTTTCCAAATTTGCTGGCATACTGAGGGCAGCACTTTCACAGCATCATCTTTTAGGGTTTGAAATAGCTACACTGGAATTCCATCACCTTCACTAGCTTTGTTCATAGTGATGCTTCCTAAGGCCCACTTGACTTTGCGTTCCAGGAAGTCTGGCTCTAGATGAGTGATCATACCATCATGATTATCTGTGTCATTAAGATCTTTTTTGTATAGTTCTTTTGTGTATTCTTGCCACCTCTTCTTAATATCTTCTGCTTCTGTTAGGTCCAAACCATTTCTATCCTTTATTGAGCCCATCTTTGCATGAAATGTTCCCTTGGTATCTCTAATTTTCTTGAAGAGATCTCTAGTCTTTCCCATTCTGTTGTTTCCTCTATTTCTTTGCACTGATCACTGAGGAAGGCTTTCTTATCTCTCCTTTCTATTCTTTGGAACTCTGCATTCAGTTGGGTATATCTTTCCTTTACTCCTTTGCCTTTCACTTCTCTTCTTTTCACAGCTATTTGTAAGGTCTCCTCAGCCAGCCATTTTGCTTTTCTGCGTTTCTTTTTCTTGGGGATGGTCTTGATCCCTGCTTCCTGTACAGTGTCATGAACCTCCATCCATAGTTCTTCAGGGACTCTGTCTATCAGATTTAATCCCTTGAATCTATTTTTCACTTCCATTGTATAATTGTAAGGGATATGATTTAACTCATACCTGAACAGTTTAGTAGTTTTTCCTCCTTTCTTCAATTTAAGTCTGAATTTGGCAATAAGGAGTTCATGATCTGAGCCACAGTCAGCTCCCAGACTTGTTTTTGCTGACTGTATAGAGCTTCTCCATCTTTGGCTGCAAAGAATATAATTAGTCTGATTTCGGTATTGACCATCTGGTGATGTCCATGTATAGAGTCTTTCCTTGTGTTGTTGGAAGAGGGTGTTTGCTATGACCAGTGCGTTCTCTTGGCAGAACTCTATGAGCCTTTGCCCTGTTTCATTCTGTACCCCTAGGCCAAATTTGCCTGTTACTCCAGGTGTTTCTAGACTTCCTACTTTTGCATTCCAGTCCTCTATAACGAAAAGGACATCCTTTTTGGGTGTTAGTTCTAGAAGGTCATGTAAGTCTTCATAGAACCATTCAACTTCAGCTTCTTCAGGAATTCTGGCCAGGGCATAGGCTTGGATTACTGTGATATTGAATGGCTTGCCTTGGAGATGAACAAAGATCATTCAGTTGTTTTTGAGATTGTATCCAAGTACTACATTTTGGACTCTTGTTGACTACAAGGGCTACTCCATTTCTTCTAAGGGATTCTTGCCTACAGTAGTAGATATAATTGTCATCTGAGTTCAATTCACCCATTCCAGTCCATTTTAGTTTGCTGATTCCTGAAATGTCGACATTCACTCTTGCCATCTCCTGTTTAACTTCCAATTTGCCTTGATTCATGAACCTAACATTTCCGTTTCCTATGCAGTGTTGCTCTTTACAGTATTCGTACTTTGCTTCTATCACCAGTCCCATCCACAACTGGGTGTTGTTTTTGCTTTGGCTCCGTCCCTTCATTCTTTCTGGAGTTATTTCTCCACTGATCTCCTGTAGCATATTGGGCCCTACCGACCTGGGGAGTTCCTCTTTCAGTATCCTATCTTTTTGCCTTTTCATACTGTTCATGGGGTTCTCAGGGCAAGAAAACTGAAATGGTTTGCCAGTCCCTTCTCTAGTGCACTCAGTAGACATACTTTAAATAAATAAGGCATTTAAATAATAATTTTAGATCCAGTGTGGACAGAGCAGACATAGTTCACCTGAGAAAGTTAGGAAGACCTTTTGTTGATAGTAATATTAAAATAGCTCCATAATGAAATAGTTTGAGACTCATCATTTTGTATCTCCCTCATAGACATAATACACATTAGCATATTATAGATTCTGATGAGTTCTGAAGTGAAGAAATAGTTTAATTTTGCCCAACCAAATGTTTTCCAGATATATTTACAGAACCCTTTTAGTACCTCGTCTGGATCAGAGTTTGGGAACTGCTGTACCTGTTACTTCTTAAGGCTGATCTTTAATAAAAATCATTTTATGCTAGAACATTTTGACTTTGATAATAGCAATTAAAATCTTCATGTCGTGAGATTGGTATTATGAGTAAATGTTTAAACAAATTATAGATAAATCTGCACAAAAACTATTGCTAGCCGAGCATTTCTTTAGTCTATAGGTTAGCAACTAATAGGATTTTTCTAGATTATAAAAGGCAGGACACTCCAAAGAACAAAGCATTTTAAACAATCCAGTTTTTCTTTTTATTAAAAAATACAACTATTTGTAGCTTTTAAAATGGAAATGAGTTGTTTTAAGTTTTCCTTACTTAGTTTTTTTGCTTGTTTCTGTTATTACACTAAATTTCTCTATCAACTTTCTGCCTCATATAACTAAGAGGTCTAACACACCTCTTCTAACTAAGACATTGTAGTATTTTTTTTTAATGTTGGCTATTAAAATTTCAAATAGAATATTTTTTAATCTAAATTGGCTCTATATAAGTCCACTTAGGAGGGAAAAATCTGCTCAATTCTAATGTAGATAAAATCGGCTTTAAAAATACTGCTTAATACTGGGAATTTTTATGTTATGTATTAATTTTCCCTTATATATTCATGTGTTATTAGCCTTAGTAAATTGTTTTGCTTCTGCAACATATATTAGATGACTAAAAATAACATCACAAAACATGTTTGTTATATTCTTAATTGTTTTGACCATAGAATTAATTTTAAAGTCAAAGGGGGCATTGCTTTTTCATCATTTCCAGTTCAGAATATTCAGCATGTCACAGATGTTCATGAATAATGTCCATTTAAAACTGTTGGCAAAGAGTGCTGGTGAGTTGGCTAGATGAATTAAATGTTGGGGGGATCTGACAGGCAGCACGCTGCTTTGTGATCATTCCAAAGTTCTAATAATCTCCCTCACCTTCTCTGCCTGCCACTAATGAAAGAGAATAGGTGATTGCACCTCCGGCTATGTTCTGCGCCTAATGACTCCTCCAAAGGCAGATTTATGAAGAAAAAATTAACTTTGAATGAGGATTGAATTGGCCCTGACAGTCTGATAGACTGTGACACAGATTCTGTGGCAAAACAGACGTAGCCCTAATTGATTATCAATATTTTAAGCAAAGTGATGAAAATAAGCATTAAGTGATGAGAAAGGCAGTCTTAATACAGTAGGCAGTAACCAGGACATAAGAGAGTCTTTGGGGAGGTTTGCTCTGATTGCTATTACTGAATTTTGTCTGTCAATTTTTACCTTTGCTTCCCAGCAGCCATTGTCCCTCCTTGGTGTACTTTTTTTTTTTTTTCCCTTAAAGATCTATGACTAGAATGTTAATCTTTCTAAAAACACGGACAAAGCTATCGGCAGTCCCTTCCTCTAGAGAAGTTTGTTTAATATTTAACTCATTTTGAATTGAGATTAGCTTTCATAGTTTTGCACAACTGAAGCTTTTCATGATGGTTTTAGATTGACACAATTTTTTTTCACATACTGTTTCTAGATTTGTTGTCATTATCCATAAAATATATACTAGCCTAAAGTATTACATATCACATATTTCATAATACCAAACATTATATACTTTTTACATCAGCGACTGAACAGTAACTTTAGCCTTAATCTTGGGAATAACATAAAAACATTTTCCCAGAAATAATACACAAACCCACACACAAAATGAGAGACTCTCTGTATTACATACGCTGTATAGTATAGTGCGTGCTCAGTCATGTCTGACGCTTTGTGACCCCATGGACTGTGGCCCTCCAGGCTCCTCTGTCCATGGGATTCTTTAGGCAAGTATACTAGAGTGGGTTGCTGTTTCCTCCTCCAGGTGATCTTCCTGACCCAGGGATTGAACCCAGGTCTCCTGCATTGCGGGTGGATTCTATACTATTGAGCCACTAGGGAAGCTCATATATGCTATGGTTACTTACAAAATATATTTTCAACTAACAGCAAAAAGATTCAACCTGAATAATTATATGTCCAAATGAATGCATGTTAAATCGCTTCAGTCGTGTCCGACTCTGCGATCCTGTGGCCATAACATGTAGGACAAGCTTCTCTGTCCATGGGATTCTCCAAGCAAGAATACTAGAGTTGGTTGCCATGCCCTCCTCCAGGGAATCTTCCCCATCCAGGGATGGAACACACAGCTCCTGTGGCTCCTGCATTGCAGGCAGATTCTTTACTACTGAGCCACCAAAGAAGCGCTCTATGTCCAAACGGTTTTTCACAAACTAATTTAATAACTTGAAATTGTATACCTTATTCTTACAGGTTATATTTAGTCCTATATATTAGAAGCAGAGAAGAAAAACCACACATTAAAATCTGTGCTAGTTTAATTCAGTATTAAAATTGATGAGCCAAGAAATAGTGTGTGACATACATAATGATATGTTTGTTTACAATTAAATAGGTTTTAGATAAATTAGCTTATTTAGCACAGAAGCTGTACATATTTTTCCATGTTAAAATACCCTCTTATTATTAGTCATCAGTATTCATATTGTTTTGTGAAATTAGTTTCATCTGGAAATTGTGTAATTATTGAAAACTTTATATAGGAGTCTCCAGGTTAACTCTGGGAAAGTTTAAAGGAGACATGTTAATGTTTTCCAAAGGTCTCTTAAGTAACTTACTGTAGATAAGATGAAGATAAAACAAAGATGCTACTGTGCAGGACTTCTCAGTCTTTCTCATGCCATGACATGCAAAAGGATAATATTTGGTTGACACAAGAGTTTGAACACTTTTATCCAGAGGCTACTGGCTGTGAAACTCCAGTCACCTCAGACCCTGCCTTGAGAGCTAAGATATTTTAGCACACTTATATAATCTGTTTGTGGCTCAGTGATTGAGAAACTCTGAATGTATCACAGTTATAGCACTACCATTATAAAATCTAGATTTAATAGTCACAGTTTGAAAATTAAATGTCTAAAATCTATCAAAATATTTTAAAAATATTCTAAAAATTGGGCTTCCCAGATGGCTCATTGGTAAAGAATCTTCCTGCCAAGCAGTAGATGCTGTTTCAATCCTTGTTTCAGGAAGATCTCCTGGAAAAGGAAATGGCAACCCACTCCAGTATTCTTGCCTGGGAAATCCTTTGGATAGAGGAACCTGGCAGACTACAGTCTACGAGGTCACAAAAGAGTCGAACATGACTTAGCAGCTAAACAAAACATTCTAAAAATTACTCTCTCCTAAAAGAGAAGAACAAATATATCTCTAGATATAGTTTTTGCTAGATGGATTAATGATATTAAAATACTTAACTGTTGGCTCTGTTGATCTGTTAAAATTATTCAGAATTTGATTTTTGGTTTGACCCTATTAAAGCAAAATATACATTTAAACTTTATTCTTAGGAAAATGTTAAAGTTATCTCTTGGCAGAATATATTGTCACTCATTTTTAGAGTGTCTAGAATGATCTTCTTAAAAACTGAAAGTACCTTAAAACTAGGCAAATCCAACTCTGTCAGCTGACTGGGAAAATTCAGCCCAGGTCACAAATTCGATCATAGCTAAGCTAGAATTAGAATCTAATTCTCCTGATTCCTGAATTGTTCCCTTTTAACTCTACTGTAGGATGCTTAAAAATCTCAATATGAAAACCTCTAACATGTTGTATGTTATAAAATTATATATTATGCTTTCACAGCTGTAAGATGTAATTTGTTAGCAGTTTTCACTTTTAAGCTACGTAATACTTTTGTCCAAGGTTTTAATAAAGCAGTACCATTTTATTTCCCTAAAAGACTGACACTATTTCAGTATTCAAAATAGCCAATAGAAAAATAAAATATTATAAAAATAAAAAATAAAACAAATATGTACTGAAGTTTCCTTATGCTAAAAATTATTTTATTATTATAAACTAACACAATTCTAGTAAAGATAAAAAATATAGTTTAGATAAGAATTTTGCAAACACTGATGTTGAGTACTTTGTCCTCTGTCACTGAGTTTAACATTCCAACAGACTGTAGAAGAAGCAGAAAGAAAAATTATTCTTGTTGCGCCACCTAGCGTCATTCAAGTGCTGTTTATGTTTGAGGTGTTTTTTTTTTTTTTTTTGGAAAAGGAAATAGCAAGGCACTCCAGTGTGAACTATAGTATATTTAATTTGCGGGCAAATAAATAGGCAAAGTTTTTAAAACTATGCTCTTCTACTTGTAAACTTAAGATATTACAAGATGACAGTATGTTCTACAGAAAAGTTCAAAGTACTGAAAATAGTATGAAATCAGAATGACTGTTTTGTATAAGAATTTTAAATGTCTCAGGCTTACTTAACCATTTATGATAAAATATATCGATGTTTTTCTTTAATGAAATTATACTTTATCATATCAAAAATATTTGGAATATATATATGCTGGAAGAAAAATTATATTCTTATATATAAAAATGCTAGGCCTACTGATGTGTGGTGTGAAATAATGCCGTGTTAAAATATCTGTTTTTTAAAGTTGTGTTTCAAGGATATGAAGTAAAAACTCTTGGTTTTATGTTTGTTTGTTTTCTAACACTACAAATGCACTCAGGTGCTCCACTTGTATGTGTTAATTTTTAATAGTGTTATTAAATTAATAATATTATTTAATTCTAAGGCCATGTTGGTACAACATAAAATAAGAATCCTGTTGCCAATGTACCTGTTTTATGTTGATGATATATGGGAAAAGATTTCCCTAAATATCTAAATTTCTTGTATTTGAAGTAGTATAGGATTTTAATGGCTGTTTACTGTGATTCCAAAGATGTTTTATTTGATTTGATATCTGATTACTATGAGCATTCAAAATTCATAGTGATTGCTCTTCAGTATGTGTTATACAGGGAAACTTATAAAGCATATAAGCCTAAATATTGAATCATACCCTAAATGAATTTTTTGGAAAGAGAAGGATTCACTCTTAATTTGTATCTTGTTTATATATGTGTGTGTAGATATAAATAAGTATATATCAAATTCATATACTCTTGAAATTAGAATTTTTGGATTTATGCCACATTTTATACTTGAAATAATAATATTCATATACTAGAATGAAATGTGTTAATTAATGTGATTTTCTGAGACACTGTTAAAACTCTAAATATCCATTTTTGTCATAGATGTTCATAAAATATTTAAGTGACATGAACAGAATTAAAATTTTAGTACATTGCTATTCCTTAGAGTCATTATTTTACATATTAATTTTCAGTTTAATAAACAGTTATTTAGGTACTAACAGTGTATGCCTTATACTACACTATACTAAAATCAGTAAGATATCTGACTTCAAGGAGTTGGCAGTCTAATGTAGAAGAAAGACACATGTCCAACTGACTACTTGCAGAAATAAATGCAGTCCTTTCAGACCTAAGAAGAGGAATTAATATTAATTAGGTTAAGAGGCTAAAGGGTCATGGAGGAAGTTACAAGACAGTTGAACAATTTGTATTTAGAATACTGTGAATATAAAGCAAATATACAGCTAAATTTGTAGGTGAGGACAGAATGTATCTAAGAACATTAAATATACACACATATATATACATATTCTCTTTGTCAGTTTAAATAGACCCACTTTATATCCTATACAATTTCTCAGAAATATCAAAGAAACCACATTACATGTACTTAATGCATATTTATTTAAATGAGATTTTGTGACAAAGGGTTTACTTTCTGAAAACTTGTAAAGTGGTTAAAAATGTGTAAATTACATCATAAAAATACATCATAAACCTTCATTTTCAGGTGAACTAACTGAGGCACGGAGAAGCTAAGATGCTTGTCTTGGTCTCATAGCTAGTAACTGAGTAGAGCCAGAATTCAGACACAGTCTGGCTTTAGGATCCATTCCTATACCCCTCTGCTAGATACCTCTCAACTACTCATTATGTCCTGATTTTAGCCATTTCACTAACAGATAATGGTGTTGAAGATATCATATTCTAATAAATGTCTTTCAGCCTTTTAATATATCTAAAAGCTTTTGGTTGGGGATCTGATACAATACATTATTATACCAGATTCTTAGAGTAGTGTGTTGTTATATGTAACCAGACATCAATATAAATACTTGCTATTTTGAAGCTATAAATGACTTTGGCTATTGTAGCTCATTGTCTTACCACTGTTTACTTTTTTGAAAAATTGAAAATAGTCTGACAAAAGTTTAATTTAGTAAACATTCATTGGCAATGAACTGAATGTTTGAGGATGCTAAGGTGAATCACTGCAGATGGTGACTGCAGCCATGAAATTAAAAGATGCTTACTCCTTGGAAGGAAAGTTATGACCAACCTAGATAGTATATTGAAAAGCAGAGATATTATTTTGCCAACAAAGGTCCGTCTAGTCAAGGCTATGGTTTTTCCAGTGATCATGTATGGATGTGAGAGTTGGACTGTGAAGAAAGCTGAGCGCTGAAGAATTGATGCTTTTTTTCAGATTGTTTGGAGAAAAAGTATACGGGATGAAGTGGTGGCTGACTGGAAAATAAAGACTGGGACCACTTAGTGAAGGGTGCTGTAGGTCATGCTAAGGAAAATGAGGTTTTTCTGACCATTTTTTGAGAGCACATTCTAGGGAAGGTGATAGCTTCCACTGAGCCTATGTTACAGGCTTTTCCACATCAGATGCCCTCAGAAAAGTAGTCTGAATGTCCTCGCTTGGCTTCCAGTCCTTGATGCATCTGAGACAAAGAAAAGCGACTGGTCCAGGAGTGCCTTCACTAAACAAACCAAAATTACTCAAGACTTAAGTTTTCATCATTAAGCCACTCTCTAAATCTCTCAGTTTCTGTGCTTCTCTAAATCGGGTATGAAGAATATTTTCATCTCTTGGTTTCTTGGCAGTCTTCATTGAGTCATATATTTATTGAGCATCTACTATATAGCAGTATATTGAGTACTGTGGTTCAAGTAATGAGCTAAAGAAGGAAAGTTCATTCAAAATATTTTTGAAGATGTACAATCTTAGAAATAACAGAATAAAAAGAAGAAAATTTCCTCATAGCTTGTCCACATGGCAGTTCTTTCATATCTTGCTCTAAACAGAAGAGAAGGATTGGTAATATGATCTATATCTTGCTGCTGGGATTTCTCAAGCACTTCTCCAAATTTGCTTAATAGGACAGTGGTTTCATTGGCATAAGAGTGTGGCTTCATGAATCCTGATTCAGTATATCCTTCACTGGGATGCTTCAAGCTTTTGGTAAAGAAGCTTTCCATTTATAGATCATTTTGCTTTGTTTGATTCCCATGTTTACTTCATTAAGTTGTTAAGTCCCTTCCTCAGAATACACTGTATTGGTAAGTTATTTGCATCAAGTTAGTGCATCTGGTTTCTGTGCATCTGATAACATAGTCTCAAAATATTTTAAAGCAAATATTGACACAATTACAAAGATAAACTTTGAACCTTGCCGTTATTGATAGGAGATAAACTTAACAAAACAACAACAAACTAATAGATTTGCTTGCTCTAATAAACACGTATGAGACTTCAAGAGTTAGGAAATATATATTCTTTTCAGGTGCTGATTAAACATTTATAAAATTAACCATATATGAGTTAGGAAAGTAAACCTAAACATGTATCAAAAATTTTCATATGTTACATTCTTTGATGAGAATGAAATTAAAATAGACCTGAGTATAAGTGAAGTGAAGTTCCTCAGTCGTGTCCGACTCTTTGTGACCCCGTGGACTGCAGCCTACCAGGCTTCTCCATCCATGGGAGTCTCCAGGCAAGAATACTGCAGTGGGTTACCATTTCCTTCTCCAGGGTATCTTCCCGACCCAGGGATCGAACCTGGTCTTCCACATTGGAGGCAGATGCTTTAACCTCTGAGCCACCAGGAAAGCATGCAATTTTAAAAGCATTATTTTAAGTAATTCTTAGGTCCACCAAAAAAAAAAATTATATTTGGGATAAAATGAATTTTAAATTTTCTAAATAAAAATAAATCACATATTGAGTCTTGTTTAAATGCAAAAAATTTCAGTCCACCTCAGGCCAGGAATCTGTTTTAACAACTTTCCATGTAATGCTTATACATGCTAAAGTTTCTCACTACCTTAAATAAAATTGCAGTAACTTGACACCACCCTTATGGCAGAAAGTAAAGAAGAACTAAAGAGCCTCTTGAATAAAGGGAAAGAGGAGAGTGAAAAAGTTGGCTTAAAGCTCAACATTCAGAAAAATAAGATCATGGCATCTGGTCCCATCACTTCATGGCAAATAGATGGAAAAACAGTGACAGACTTTATTTTTGGGGGCTCCAAAATCACTGAAGATGGTGACTGCAGCCATGAAATTAAAAAACGCTTACTCCTTGGAAAAAAAGCTATGACCAACCTAGACAGCATATTAAAAGCATATAGACATTACTTTACCAACAAAGGTCCGTCTAGCCAAAGCTGTGGTTTTTCTAGTAGTCGTGTATGGATGTGAGAGTTGAACTATAAAAAAAAGCTGAGCGCTGAAGAATTGATGCTTTAGAACTGTGGTGTTGGAGAAGACTCTTGAGAGTCCCTTGGACTGCAAGGAGATCCAACCAGTCCATCCTAAAGGAGATCAGTCCTGGGTGTTCATTGGAAGGACTGATGCTAAAGCTGAAACTCCAGTACTTTGGCCACCTGATGTGAAGAACCGACTCAATTGAAAAGACCCTGATGCTGGGAAAGATTGAAGACGGGAGAAGAAGGGGACGACAAAGGATGAGATGGTTGGATGGCATCACCGACGCAATGGACTTGAGTTTAAGTAGGCTACAGGAGTTGATGATGGACAGGGAAGCCTGGTGCTGCAGTCCATGGGGTCACAAAGAGTTGGACATGACTGAGCGACTGAAATGAATGCCTATTTGAAAATGCATGCATGCATGCTCTGTTGCTTCAGTCATGTCCGACTCTTTGCAGCCCTATAGACTATAGCCCACCATGCTCCACTGTCCATGGGATTCTCCAGGCAAGAATTCTGGGGTGGGTTTCCATGCCCTCCTCCAAGGGATCTTCCTGACCCCAGGGATCTCTTATATCCCACATCCCTTGTATCTCCTGCCTTGGCAAAGGGATTCTTTACCACTAGCACCATGTGGGAAGCTGCCTAATGAAAATATCTAGCAACAAAAGAGAGGTTGTTAAATACTGATAATGACTGATACTGAGACTAGAAAGTCACTAGTAGTGTCTGTTTTTAAATGCACATTCCAGTTTTGGAAGACAAACTCTCACCATCATAGACTGATAAAATGGCTCTAAGATCTTCATTATAAAATTTTTTCTATTCTATTTTTACATTGTAATATCATTGGAAGTATTTCTTTTGTTTTATACTGCTATGTAGAAGTGAAATAAGAGAAGATTTTCAAAAGAGGTACCATATTTCTATTTTCCTGAATATATGAATTTCTTCCATTTTATGTATGTATTTTATTTTATTACCTATAAAATATGTAGATATAATGTGTTTTATCAAAAAAACAATACAAAGAATGCTGAAGACCTTTATGTTTTTATGTATAGTATGCTTTATTAGGGCTTCCTTGGTGGCTCAGAGGTTAAAGTGTCTGCCTGGAATGCAGGAGACCCGGGTTTGATCCCTGGGTTGGGAAGATCCCCTGGAGAAGGAAATGGCAACCCACTCCATACACCAACTTGCTAATAGAAATTTGCCTATAATAGAAAGAAATGCTTTTGAAGTTTCTTATATAGATCTTAAATTTCTTATATGATTTTTACATTTCTCATTCACTCCTAATCCAGGAAATTTCTGACCTATTACTTCTGTGATTTTCGTTTATAGTCCCTTCTTTCTGTTTGGGACTGAATTTAGTTGCCTGAATATTGGTATAGATCATGACTGTAATTTTTAAGGGATATGGTTTTCTTTCCTTGTTTCTTCTATCTTAAACTGTGCTGCTGTTGTTTAATTCACCTATCCTGTGAGAGAAAAGAACATGCCTCTTAATTAATAGGCTGGTAAAGATCATGCATTGGTCGTTTGCAGTTCACCCTGGGGAGTAAATGCAAGAGTTTCATTACGTGCCTAATTTTCACAGATCTGGGGAGTAGAAATCTCAGAGGCTGTCCCAAAACCAGGTCACACCTCCAGGGTGCTTCCAAGAACGTTTGCCATCCAACAAAATCTGTTTTATTAATTCTGAATTGAACTTGCGGTATTCTATAGCATTATAGGGGCTTCTCAATTAGTAGGGCAGCCATGCAACCCCCTCTATCAGAATATGGTATATAAAAGTGCATTTAAAACATGCTTTTAACAGGATAAATCAGGAAATGGCATAAAACTCCTTTGGGGAAAATTTGTGGACTCAGCAGTAATAGTGTGCATTTTATCAGAGATGTTAGCATTTTTAGTATAGAGGTGTATGTATTACAGCACTGAAATCCAGCTTTTGGCCTCAGACTTAAATGATGAGTCTCTCAAGTTGAGGCAACCAAAATCATGGCATGCACTTAAATACTGAGCATTTCGTATTCCTGAAAGAAAACAGTCAACTTCAAAATTTATTAATAGCACAGCAATTTCACCCTAAATTATTTGCTTTCATACTTTTATACAATTTCATTGCATTCATGACCCTTCTGACTTAATAATTTAACTAAAAAAGAACAAGACTGTCCTTTATTAAGCAGCACTAGTAGTAGGATTAGGTTTGTTTTAGATAAGTTATTTCCATACTATTTTTACAAAATCACTATAGTGTAATGAAAAGAAAACCATATAGACCTGTTTTAATTCTTGACTCACCTATCTCTCAGGTTTGTAACATTTAGCAACTTATTCAGCCCCTTTGAAACTTTTTGAGAATTCTGTGAAATAACTATATCTGAAAATACTTAGTATAATATCTGACACAGGATAGGCTTGCCCAAGTTTTTGTTTCCCTTAAGAATTGAAGCCATGAAAACAAATGATATAAATGAAAATATATATAATTCTATTTAAAAAAAACACCCTTTGTAATGTAAGAGTAAAGTAAAATTAGAAAAGAAATAATGGCATCATTTTTTTGATATGGAAAACTATTGCATCTCATCATTGATTTCTGACATGTACAGTTAAGCATTGCCATTTCTGGACTTTGATCTTTATTTTTGAAAGGATTGCTTCCCTTAGTTACTCTTTAAAAATATATGTTGGTAGGATATCCGAAGTTACTCAAAAGAATAGACATTACAAATCAATTAATGAGTCTTGAATATAATTCCTCTCAAATGGAATAATTCTATTGCTCCAAACCCCAGAGTTTTTCTGAAATGCTGAAGCATCTTTCTTGGAATGGAAGTTATAATGGTGCCCCGCTGACTTCAAACTGACATCTAGTTGATGGATGTACGATAAGTCGAAGAAACACAGAATGATAAGATTTTTATTTTCCCTATCAGCATTCTGTAAAAAAGAAAAAAAGGATCTAGTACTGCTTTTCTTTGAGAGACTGGACATCACAGCAGTTCTGTATCCCCATTTCGTTATTGGACTGTTTTCAATTTTTAAAAACTTGTCCTTAAGATTTTAGTAAAGGACATTCTAACTACCATCAGATCAGATCAGATTCAGTCGTGTCAGACTCTTTGCAACCCCATGAATCGCAGCACGCCAGGCCTCCTCGTCTGTCACCAACTCCCGGAGTTGACTCAGACTCACGTCCATCGAGTCAGTGATGCCATCCAGCCATCTCATCCTCTGTCGTCCCCTTCTCCTGCTGCCCCCAATCCCTCCCAGCATCAGAATCTTTTCCAATGAGTCAACTCTTCACATGAGGTGGCCAAAGGACTGGAGTTTCAGCTTTAGCATCATTCTTTCCAAAGAACACCCAGGGCTGATCTCCTTCAGAATGGACTGGTTGGATCTCCTTGCAGTCCAAGGGACTCTCAAGAGTCTTCTCCAACACCACACTTCAAAAGCATCAATTCTTTGGTGCTCAGCCTTCTTCACAGTCCAACGCTCACATCCATACATGACCAATGGAAAAACCATAGCCTTGACTAGACAGACCTTTGTTGGCAAAGTAATGTCTCTGCTTTTGAATATGCTATCTAGGTTGGTCATAACTTTCCTTCCAAGGAGTAAGCGTCTTTTAATTTCATGGCTGCAGTCACCATCTGCATGTGATTTTGGAGCCCAGA
>NW_011494707.1:3373262-3375306 GCF_000754665.1 Bison bison bison | reverse complement strand
AAGTTTCTCAAGAGGCAGATCAGGTGGTCTGGTATTCCCATCTCTTTCAGAATTTTCCACAGTTGATTGTGATCTACACAGTCAAAGGCTTTGGCATAGTCAATAAAGCAGAAATAGATGTTTTTCTGGAACTCTCTTGCTTTATCCATGATCCAGCAGATGTTGGCAATTTGATCTCTGGTTCCTCTGGCTTTTCTAAAACCAGCTTGAACATCAGGAAGTTCATGCTTTACATATTGCTGAAGCCTGGCTTGGAGAATTTTGAGCATTACTTTACTAGCGTGTGAGATGAGTGCAATTGTGCAGTAGTTTGAGCATTCTTTGGCATTGCCTTTCTTTGGGAACTGACCTTTTCCAGTCCTGTGGCCACTGCTGAGTTTTCCAAATTTGCTGGCATATTGAGTGCAGCACTTTCACAGCATCATAGACTAGATTAGCGTTTCCCAAAATATGTTCTTTGTTTATTTATATTACAGGAAAAGAATCATCCTTTAGTAAAATCAAGTTGGGGAAACATAGGATAAACTAAGTTAAACAGATATTTCAATCTGCAGAATATCTCTGAGCTTTGATTTTGTTGATGAGCACTGTAGCTTTCCAGGAGGAGAGGTTCAGTACTGCATCTAGTCTAAGGTCCAATGTTGTGAAACCTTATTTAAATGAAGAATCATGAGAAATTAGTATGCCATGGAACATACTATGTGTCTTATTGAAGATTCCTTCTAGCTTCAGACATTGATGATTTTCTGAGAATATGCATCACATGTGATTTGTACTTTGACTTCATTCTTGACTTACGATCATTTTAAATTGATAGGGTCTTCCTGGCAGTAGACAGCACCCTTTATGAACATAGTCATGTGTCCATTCATGACTTTCTGACTTAATAATTTAAGTTAAAAAGAACAAGCTCTCCTTTATTAAGCAGTACTAGTACGATTAGATTTGTTTTGGGTAACTAATTCCTGGTCAAAAGTCCCTCCTTGGATCCTATGACAGCATACCTCTGGGATTTCTACTACTGTTTTTTCCAAGGCCCATCTGAACTGGATTGTAACCATAAAACGAAACATAAAATATACTTGAGCTGGTGCATTTAGATTTCATGAACCAAATGATTGTCCTGTCCTCCTAACTAAGTTATCCTACAATAGGCAGCCCAAGTATCACCTCTTCCTGGAAGTCTTCCTTGACCATATCCTCATTCTTCATTACTTCCAGAGTACCTGTACACAGGTGTGTGTGTTTGGTTTTATGTTTCCCAGTGTTAATTTAAACTTTTCATTTCTCAGTCTTCAGCACTTAGCTCAGTGATTAGGGTGCAGTATTCTGCTGGAGAATTTTCTCTGTCATCTGTTTTATCTTTTTTGTAAATCTGGACACTTGAAGGAACTAATGAAAAAAACCTGCTTGTAAGGTGATCTAGCAAAAATTAATATTTTAGAGCATTTACTCATGTTGAAAGATGGCTTTTTTTTTTTGCAATAGCTATGTAATAATTGAAATTTCATGTTTGTACAATAGTTTTCCAGTTGTAGTCACTGTTGACCCTGATGCTATTTGAGGCAGATTCAGAATAATCATTTCAAATATGGGAAATGACTAACCGTTTTTACGTGGATGCCTTTTTGGTCAAAGGCACCCCACTCCAGTACTGTTGTCTGGAAAATCCCATGGACCGAGGAGCCTGGTAGGCTGCAATCCATGGGGTTGCTAAGAGTTGGACACGACTGAGCGACTTCACTTTCACTTTCCACTTTCATGCATGGCAATCCACTCCAGTGTTCTTGCCTGGAGAATCCCAGGGACGGCAGAGCCTTGTGGGCTGCAGTCCATGGGATCGCACAGAGTCGGACACGACTGAAGTGACTTAGTAGTAGTAAGCCATGCAAGACAGTATGTCTGTCTCTGTCACCATTTGAATTGGAAGTGTTTATTTTAAGTCTATTTACTTTTGGCTGCGCTGGGTCTTCATTTCTATGTGTGGGCTTTCTCTGGTTGTGGCAAGTGGGGGCTACTCTAGTTGCAGTGCACTGGCTTTTAA
>NW_011494707.1:3371484-3373162 GCF_000754665.1 Bison bison bison | reverse complement strand
GGCTTCTCTTGTTGCAGTGCATGGGCTTCTCAATGAGGTGGCTTCTCTTGTTGGGGAGCCCGGGCTTAGCTGTCCCTCTGCTTGTGGGATCCTCCTGTACCAGAGATTGACCCTGTGTTCCCTGCACTGGCAGGTGGGTTTTTAACCACTGGAACTCCAGAGAAGTCCCTGGCAGTGTTTACTGATGGTACAACTTGGTAAGGAATAAGAACTTACAATTAATGAATCTCTTTTCTGTGCTATGTGTGCAAAGGTGGCAGAGGCACTGTAAAAGATAGTTTATAACCATAATTATATGTTTTTTAAATATGCAGAAGCAGCAGCTGTGTTCATTTGTAAATCTATAAATGAATTCAATAGTATTAACTAGTGAGTTTTTAGATTATTCTACTGTGCTGTGGTCTAGATAAGTACAAAAACTAGAGGTAAAACCCAGCAAAAACATCTGAAGAAGCCTTGAAGATAATAGCCTATTAGGATTCTTTTAACATTACATTTTCATATTATAATTTTTCTCTCTGAAAGTCATCCTTAACCATTTCTTATCTAATACAAATATACTATGGTCTAAATATTTTTTTTCTTTTGTCATGTTTAAGTTCCTATTTCTAGACTTTTAGAAACCTCTGGGGGTTGCTGTTTTCAAATATGTGAAGAAGAATAAGGTTTTTGCAAGTGTGGTATTACTAGGAATATCAATTCCTTGAATTCAAAACTTTTGTCCTCTTCAACCAAGTTGTTAGATTTATAATTATTTATTTTGAGGTATATATGTCACCCTTGATCCAAAATTAATATAATTTGTCACATATATTTATAAACTTCTTTATGTTTTTATAAAGTTTATATATAAATATATAAACTTCTTTATATATTTATAAACACCAACCACCACCATTTTTAAAAGCTAATAATTAAAAGTTGTTTTCTTCCTACTAACAGTGATACTTTTTTCCTCAATTCAGTTCAGTCACTCAGTTGTGTCTGACTCTTTGTGACCCCATGAACCACAGCACTCCAGGCCTCCCTGTCCATCACCAACTCACAGAGTTCACCCAAACCCGTGTCCATTGAGTCTGTGATGCCATGCAACCATCTCATCCTCTGTCGTCCCCTTCTCCTCCTGCCCTCAATCTTTCCCAGCATCAGGGTCTTTTCAAATGAGTCAGCTCTTTGCATCAGGTGGCCAAAGTATTGGCGTTTCAGCTTCAACATCAGTCCTTCCAATGAACACCCAGGACTGATCTCCTTTAGGATGGACTGGTTGGATCTCCTTGCAGTCCAAGGGACTCTCAAGAGTCTTCTCCAACACCACAGTTCAAAAGCATCAATTCTTCGGTGCTCAGCTTTCTTTTTTTTTTTTTTTAATATAAATTTATTTATTTTAATTGGAGGCTAATTACTTTACAATATTGTATTGGTTTTGCTCAGCTTTCTTTACAGTCCAACTCTCACATCCATATATGACTACTGGAAAAACCATAGCCTTGACTAGACAGACCCTTGTTAGCAAAGTAATGTCTCTGCTTTTCAGTATGCTGTCTAGGTTGGTCATAACTTTCCTTCCAAGGAGTAAGCGTCTTTTAATTTCATGGCTGCAGTCACCATCTGCAGTGATTTTGGAGCCCAGAAAAATAAAGTCAACCACTGTTTCCACTGTTTCCCCATCTATTTGCCA
>NW_011494707.1:3367665-3371174 GCF_000754665.1 Bison bison bison | reverse complement strand
CCATGATCTTCGTTTTCTGAATGTTGAGCTTTAAGCCAACTTTTCCACTCCCCTCTTTCACTTTCATCAAGAGGCTTTTTAGTTCCTCTTCACTTTCTGCCATAAGGGTGGTGTCATCTGCATATCTGAGGTTGTTGATATTTCTCCCAGCAATCTTGATTTTAGCTTGTGCTTCATCCAGCCCCAGAGAAGGCTATGGCAACCCACTCCAGCACTCTTGCCTGGAGAATCCCAGGGATAGCGGAGCCTGGTGGGCTGCCATCTATGGGGTCGCACAGAGTCGGAACACAACTGAAGCGACTTAGCAGCAGCAGCAGCATCCAGCCCAGTGTATAAATTAAATAACCAGGGTGATAGTATATAACCTTGATGTACTCCTTTTCCTATTTGGAACCAGTCTTGTTCCATGTCCAGTTCTAACTGTTGCTTCCTAACCTGCATACAGATTTCTCAAGAGGCAGGTCAGGTGGTCTGGTGTTCCCATCTCTTTCAGAATTTTCCACAGTTTATTGTAATCCACACAGTCAAAGGCTTTGGCACGAGGCATTAAAAATATAAAAAATAGTAGTTCTTGCTAACAGATGAGCTGATAGATTTGAAAATCTATTTCAGCATTTACACCTTTGTACTTCTTCCAACAGACACTTATTATCACTCTCCCCTTTCCTTTAAACCTGGAAAGAGACCCTGGAACAGCTGAGCTAACCTGTACCATCACCTGGTTTTTCTTCTCTAGAATAAAATGAAAACTGCTTTAACCATCAACAGGGGAAATTAAATTCTAAATGTAAATGTCACTTTTCAGTCTTTGCTAATTGTCTGTCTCACAGACACATAGCATGAAAATTAGTAATGCCTTACTTAGGTGTTTCATACTTAGAGCCATCATTTACTGCAGTGACACAAAAATTTGTGAAACACAGGAGACACAAGAAAAATGTGTCACAAAAAAAAAAGACAAAAAAGACGCAAGAAAAAAGAAAATTATTGAAAAATGGTACTATAACACTTTGAAATCAGAATCATACTTAATAGATAGAACTAATCACTGTATCACTTTAGAAGATCTACTGTATTTTGGTAGAAGGACCTGTGGATGGAATCTCAGAATTACTGAAATTTGCTTCAGCCTCAAATGCTTATGAGATTTAACATAGTACTATGAGGAGAAACTCTAGATATATTTTTTTAACCACCTTAAATATATGAAACAAATAAGGCAAACAAATATTAATGGTTATTACAAAGCAAAAGGCCTCTTCAGATTTTGCATGTGATTTTGAATAAAGTATATTCAGATAAATGTTTCTCCGTAGACATTTTCTCCGCAAACAGTAAACAGCATGGAAGCAGTTCATTATTCTCTAATTTTGGTTACTTTGCTTCAAGATGAGTGAAGAGGTAAGAAATAGACTTTTATAAAGCATTTAGCTAGCATTCACAGGCTCTGAATCTTAGTTGTTCTGACCTTTGGCTAGTTATTTAACTTTCTTGGACCTTTTATTTCTTCTTCAATAAAATATGTATAGTAATAACTTACCTAGATAACATACCTTACTGTACTTAGAATTTGGGGAGAAATGACACTTAATTGTTTATTTACATCGTGTCTCTTTTACTCACACCTTTTTTGTAAGCATATGAAAATGTTTGAACTGAGTAAATATGTGCCATGGTAAATGTAGTAGAAATAGTAAGTTATTTGAAAGCTTTCTCAAATGTGTGTTAATAGCTAATTCAGAAAAGTCTATATACATGTGAAGGCTGGGATGGACAATGCCAGATATAATACTGGTATCCTGATTATAAACCATCGTGTGTTGCAATAGATGCTTAAGATATTTTGACATGGCTGTGCCTGTGAAATACCCTAGTGTCTTGGTCATTTACTTACTGTTAGTGCAAGAAGCACCAAAAATTATTTTAAACTGAAATAAGCAGGAAAATACATTTTGCTAGGTGTTTATATTTGCAGTTCATTGGAACATTTCTCTCTGGCTCCCAAAACTGACATTAGAACATCACAAAATTTCACTATCTTGAGAAAATAATTTTTTTCACCTTGTAGATGGAATATTAGGGTACAGAGATCAAATTGCCACATCCATTGGATCCTAGAAAAAGAGAATTCCAGAAAAACATCTACTTCTGCTTAATTGACTATGCTAAACCCTTTGACTGTGTTGATCACAACAAACTGTGGAAAGTTCTTAAAGAGACAGGAACACCAGACCCACCTTACCTGCCTCCTGAGAAACCTGTATGCAAGTTAGGAAGCAACAGTTAGAACTGGACATGGAACTATGGACTGGTTCAGAACTGGAAAAGGAGTATATCAAGGCTGTATGTTGTCAACCTGCTTATTTAACTTATATGTAGAGTATATAATGCAAAATGCCAGGCTGGATGAAGCACAAGCTGGAATCAAGATTGCAGGGAGAAAGATCAACAACCTCAGATATGCAGATGACACCACCCTATGGCAGAAAGTGAAGAGGAACAAAGGAACCACTATAAGAAGGTAAAAGACGAGAGTGGAAAAGCTGGCTTAAAAGTCAACATTCAAAAAATGAAGATCATGGCATTCAGTCCCGTCACTTCATGACAAATAGATGGGGGAAGTGGAGTGACAGACATTTATTTTCTTGGGCTCCAAAATTACTGCTGACGGTGACTGCAGCCATGAAATTAAAAGATGCTTGCTCCTTAGAAGAAAAGCAATGACAATCCTAGACAGTGTTTAAGAAGCAGAGACATCACTTTGCTGACAAAGTCCATAGTGTCAGAGCTATAGTTTTTCCAGTAGTCATATATAGATGTGAGTTCAGTTCAGTTCAGTCACTCAGTCATGTCTGACTGTTTGCGACCCCATGAACTGGAGCATGCCAGGCCTCCCTGTCCATCACCGACTCCCAGAGCCTACTCAAACTCATGTCCATTCAATTGGTGATGCCATCCCACCATCTCATCCTCTGTCGTCCCCTTCTCCTCCCGCCTTCAATCTTTCCCAGCACCAGGGTCTTTTCAAGTGACTCAGTTCTTTCCATCAGGTGGCCACAGTACTGGAGTTTCAGCTTCAGCATCAGTCCTTCCAATGAATATTCAGGACTGATTTCCTTTAGGATGGACTGGTTGGATCTCCTTGCAGTCCAAGGGATTCTCAAAACTCTTCTCCAGCACCATAGTTCAAAAGCATCAATTCTTCGGTGCTCAGCTTTCTTTAGAGTCCAACTCTCATATCTATACATGACTACTGAAAAAACCATAGCTTTGGCTAGATGGACCTTTGTTGGTAAAGTAATGTCTCTGCTTTGTAATATGCTATCTACATTAGTCATAACTTTTCTTCCAGGGAGCAAGCGTCTTTTAATTTAATGGTTGGAATTACCATCTGTAGTGATTTTGGACCCCCCAAAAATAGTTTGTCACTGTTTCCACTGTTCCCCATCTAACTGCCATGAAGTGATGGGACCAGATGCCATGATCTTCGTTTTCTGAATGTTGAGCTT
>NW_011494707.1:3356052-3367193 GCF_000754665.1 Bison bison bison | reverse complement strand
TATTCCCATCTCTTTCAGAATTTCCCACAGTTTATTGTGATCCACACAGTCAAAGGCTTTGGCATAGTCAATAAAGCAGAAGTAGATGTTTTTCTGAACTCTTTTGCTTTTTCAGTGATCCAGTGGATGTTGGCAATTTGATCTGTGGTTCCTCTCCCTTTTCTAATCCAGCTTCAACATCTGGAAGTTCATGGTTTGTGTACTGTTGAAGCCTGGCTTAGAGAATTTTGAGAATTACTTTACTAGCATGTGAGATGCATGCAATTGTGCAGTAATTTGAGCATTCTTTGGCATTGCCTTTCTTTGGGATTGGAATGAAAACTGACCTTTTCCCATCCTGTGGCCACTGCCGAGTTTTCCAAATTTGCCAGCATATTGAGTGCAGCACTTTCATAGCATCATCTTTTAGGGTTTGAAATGGCTCAGCTGGAATCCCATCACCTCCCCTAGCTTTGTTGGTAGTGATGCTTCCTAAGGCTCACTTGACTTCACATTCCAGGATTTCTGGCTCTAAGTGAGTGATCACACCATCGTAATTATCTGGGTCGTGAAGATCTTTTCTGTTTAGTTCTTCCATGTATTCTTGCCACCTCTTCTTAATATCTTCTGCTTCTGTTAGGTCTATACCATTTCTGTCCTTTATCGAGCCCATCTTTGTGATTGGGCCCTCTCTAATTTTCTTGAAGAGATACCTAGTCTTTCCCATTCTGTTGTTTTCCTCTATTTCTTTGCATTGATCACTGAGGAAGGCTTTCTTATCTCTCCTTGCTATTCTTTGGAACTCTGCGTTTAAACGGGTATATCTTTCCTTTTCTCCTTTGCCTTTCGCTTCTCATCTTTTCACAGTTATTTGTAAGCAGATGTGAGAGTTGGACCATAAAGAAGGCTGAACACCGAAGAATTGACTCTTTGAACTATGGTGCTAGAGAAGACTCTTGAGAGTCCCTGGGACAGCAAGAAGTTCAAACCAGTCAATCCTAAAGAATATCAATCCTGAATATTCATTGGAAGGACTGATGCTGAAGCTGAAGCTCCAGTACTTTGGCCATCTGATGCAAAGAGCCAACTCATCGGAAGAGACTCTGATGCTGGGAAAGATTGAAGGCGGGAGGAGAATGGGACGACAGAGGATGAGATGGTTGGATGGTATCATTGACACAATGGACACAAGCTTGAGCAAACTCAAGGGAACGGTGAAGGACAGGGAAGCCTTTCAGGCTACAGTTCACGGGGATCACAAAGAGTTGAACGCTGCCTACCAACTAAACAACAGCAAATATACTAAAGAGCACACCTGTTGGATTTGGGTAGAAACCCTGCTCTGCCACATTGAAGCTTAGGCTAGTAAATTAAATGTTTTCCATGCATACTCCTGTCCTCTTTTTATTCATTTACAAGTATATTCATGTTCTTTATTTTGTTCAGTAAATGGGATCATTTTTTTTCAAAGGAGAAAGAGATTAGGAGAGCACTGCTCCTTGCAGAAATTTGGTGATGAGATCTCTTTTATCTTGTGATTGTCCTTCTACTGGTCCTCTATTCAGCCAGTGGATAGGGCAAGAGACTGAGGATTGTGTGAGAGTTTTTATGGGCCGGATATGGAGACATGATACACTTCCACTTATAGTCACATTTCATTGGCTTGAATGAAAGTAAATTCTCCAAGAAAGATTAGAAAAATGTAGTCTGAGTAAAGACTCATGAAGAAAGATTTCTGTCACACTGTGCCCTGCACTCAAAGCGAAGAATATTTTCTCTCCTGTAGGAATAAAGTATTGTTCATTCCATTAAGGAAGGTAGTGAAGTGCCTAAGAAGAAAGTAGAGAGCAGTCAGATCCATTTGAAAACAAGGAGTATTAATCAGGGAAGGATTCACAGAAGAGGGTGACATTTGAACTAAAAGTTTCTGGTAAGATTTTCTCAATGAGACAATGAGGTGAGCACCCCAGCAAGAACAAGTCATGGTAATACAAACAAAATGCAGTGTGGCCTCACAAGCCCATGCATCCTTGAAGTGGTGAAAGAGAATTGGTGAATGATGAACTTCCTTGGGTCCAGTAGTTAAGACTTCGCACTTCCACAGCAGTGTACATAGGTTCAATCCTTAGGGAAGTAAGTCAGCGTGGTGTGGCCAAGAGAAAAAAAAAAAAAAAAGGGGAAATAAGACTAGAAAGCTCATTGAGATCAGACTGTGAAAGGCCTTAGATAGTATGCTAAGAAGATTGGATTTACATATATATGCACAACAGGGTACCTTCAGAGGTAGTGTGATATAATTGTATTTAGAATGCTAGATTTATTTATTTTGTAATTATTGAGCATTTTATGTTCTAGATATTACTGTGCTTGCTGCTGGAGATGCGTAAAAGGAACATGTTCCTTGCTCTGGTCATAATATAAAGGGTTCATTAGAGGGACAGTATTAAAAGTACATAGATGAAATAGGAGCTCCTTTTTTATTCAGTGTAAAAAGAGATGAGGCCTAAATGTGAATAGTGGTAATGAAAATGCAAAGGACTGGATGAATTCTGGAGATAATCCGTGAAGTGGAATCTGATGGAACTCCTAGTCAGTCTGTACTGCATGAGGATATGATTTGGAGGACAGTGGCACAAAGGTTTCTAATCTGAGAGAGAAAACAGCTATTTGCTAGAAAAGAGGATCAAGTTTGAGGGAAAGATTATGAGTTCAGTTGTGGACACAATTTTGAAATATCTATGTGGAGGTATTCAGGAAGTAGTTGGGGAAAATGTTCTGATTGTCTGAGAAGAGGCCAGAACTGGAGTTATGACAAATACATAGATTACATGTTAGATGACCTACAAGGCTGCGAAACAACAGAACTCCAAGAAATGAAAGGTGGGCAAAAGAGACAGCAGCCAGAAAAGGCTGACAAAGGATTGTTAGAATTAGGAAAGCATTTGAATAAAGATGTGGTTGGTTAGCTGTTTAAAAAAAGATGGAGAGATGATGACAGGATAAAGCTGAAATAACCATTAGATTTGGCTGTGATAGAGTTTGGGGGGACCATTACAAAAGCTTTGGGGCAAAAATCTAATAGGAACAAGAAAAGTCAGTAACGTGGTTGACAGAAGAGTAAATATTGTACAGGATTTGTGAAACTTGAATGTATTTATCGTCTGAGGATAGAGAAGAGTGATTTTGAACCTTGAGAAGCAGAAAGAACCCTAAAGGATACAGAAAGGAATAGGTTCTAAAGCATAAGTGGATGGATTTACTTTTTGAAACAAGGCAAAAAAAAGAGATAAGGAATGATGCACATAAAAGTTTAGAGGTGAATGGGAGTGAAGCTGAGACAATATAAGGGAGTCAGGTGAGCTGGTGTGAGATTATTGGCACTTCCAGTGGAGAAAGCTTAGTAAATTGTAGGAAACAAGAATAGTAATTGGCTGTGGATGCTGATTAAGAAGGAGCAACGTGGAAGGATCCAGATAATTTCTAAATCATTATAGTCAATAACATTTATATACCATTTTGTAGGGAGCTTATATGGCAAAAGTAAAAATGGTCAGATATGTTGATAGCAGCTTAGCACAGCAACAAAGTAATCAGGGAAAAGAGGGTGTTTATAAATGTGGAATTGAAATGATAATCTTGGAGTTCAGGTTGGGCAGGGAAGGAAGGAAAAACAGGAGGGCTCCAATAGCCTGCGGAGTTCGGAAGAGCCAAGGCATTGAAAGTTATGTGCAAGACTAGTGAAAAATATAAGGACTTTTGGTAAATGCTCTGCTGTAAAATCCAAAAGGACTGATCATTAGTTATAAGAATAGCTCTTACCACTTACCAGTTGTGTTCTTTGGTATCAAACTTTGTGGTACAGCTAAAGATATTCCATACCCGCCATCTGTAAAATGGGATTGCCACCTTTAGAGAATATTAGAAATTTCAGGATAAACTAAGTCATGTCGTGAATGACCATATATTCTTCCCTTTTCACATATACACAATAATACCATAAAGCAGTGAGAAAGGAAAAAAATAATTTGGAATTACTTCCAAATTCCCTGAGTAATCGAGGAGGAGTTTGATCTTAATGACTCAGTTTGAATAAATAAATTTTATTCAAGTGAATTCATTGATATCCTTTGTAGAGAACATACCTGTATTGATTATTGATAAAATTTTTCAAATGTGTTTTTAATATTTTTCCATAATTCAAAGTTGTTTTTTTTTAAATTATATACACAAGCACATACTTGGGAATCTTGATTGACAATGTGAAGCTCAATTACATAAAATATTTAACCACAGCACAACAACCATTTGCAGTTTAAAGAAAACCATATAAAACAATATTCCAATGAATTGCCCAACAAATCAGTAAGAAAGGACAGACCAGCCTAGTGAAATAGATAAATCAGATTTAGGCAGGGTAGTTTATTGAATTTAAATTGTGCCCAGTTGGCCCAAGAGCTATATATAAGCAATCCATCTTACGTTGTTAATGGAGGTTCTTGAAATCCACCTGATGTTTGCATTATTAAATTTCAGTCTAATGAGCTCTGCTAATACATATTGAAGATGGTTGTAAGGAGTAGAATGTGAATCTGAGCGGGATAATTTGAAAGAAACATAAGCTGAGCATTTTACATGACTCAAGGGGTATATCTACAATTACACATATAACCAAAATTGAATTTAAATGGAATTTCTATTATCCTTGTCCTTCTACCAGGGAGAATAAAGTGTAAATGAAGTAAAAGTCTTTAGAGTTACTGGTGGTTTGTTTTTATTATCTAATTTAATAGATTCTTGCAATGATACTGAGTGGCATAAAAGTTTTAATATTTCATGACTTTAAATGCAGTCTAAGTATGTATTAAAGCTTGTAAATGGAAACAGATGTCTGTGTAATTGGATATAGCACTTCACAACACCATTATATAAGTTTTATATTTTAAGAAAGTGTCAGTGTTGACAGTGAAGAAAAGTCAAATTTTTGAAGAAAAATAGTCAAGTATGTGCTGTGTATTTTCTTTAAATTACTCTTTTAAGCCAGGTTTTATACTTCAAAAAGATATGTTGATTTTGCATAGGAAAAATATATGCAGCAAAAAATTGAAAAGTAAGTGTGTTTAATTTTTAAATCACTGTTTACATTGCTGTTATCATTATAATAAAGGCTCATCCAAAGTTTAATGCTGGCGCAGTTTGATTTCTTTTTCTTTTGACGAGGCAATACTTTTTTTAACTTAATATTTCATCAACTATAATGCTATTAGAGACTTATTTTCACTTAGTTCACTCATCAGGCAGTAAGCCGGCAATAAAGGAGAATCGCTCCTTTGAGACGTTAATGCTTTGGAATAAATGATGTGCTGGAACAGAAATTTAATTAATTTACAGAGTATATTGATAGTCCCTTGTTACCGTGCTGTATATTTTTAATCTTCTCTAACATCTGTAGTAAAGTGTTTGAAAACCCCTGCAGTTGAGCAACTAGTAGATAATTAAGTAATAAGGGAAGAAGTTTCTAGAGGGAAAAAGATTCTTTTTACCAAATGCTGTCATAACATGAATGAAGAACGGCTACTATGATATGCAGTGAAAAAAATAATATGCTACCTAATTTGATACTGTTCCAAAGATATAGCAAGCTTCTTATACTTAAAATGTGGATTGTAGCTTAACTTTTCTCCAACGTTTAAAACAGATGCATTTCACTGACAAGTCAGATGACTTTTAATGACCAACAATTTTTCCCAGTTTTTATGCCATCATTAGACATACGTTGCTTAAATTAATTTTCTTTTTGGTGCAGAGATTATGTTGAATTAAGCCTCAAAGATTCTAAATAAATATTGTAAATAATCTGAATAAAGATTGTAAAAGGTATATTTCAGATTTTCAGCCATTTTTTTCCTTCTGGCTACTGCACAAAAAATATGTAATAAATTTATTTCTCCTTCTCCCAGTATTTTTATTCACAATATAGGCATAAAATAAACACAGAAATTTTATTGGTTTTTTTTTTTTTTTCAGCAAAAGCTGATGAAGCATTGAAAGCCAAAGAAAGAAATGAAGAAGAAGCAAAGAGAAGAAAGGAGGAAGGTAAAGACATGTATTCATTTTGTTTCAAAGCAGTCACAGTGAAGAGTCACTATTTGACGTGATTCTCTTCATTCTCTGAATAAAGCATAAAACATCATTAAGTGCTTTAGGGGGTACCTCCTGCTACTTTACGAACCTAAACTATGACACGATGTTACACTATATTCAGTGTCTTGGACACTGATGTTTGCCAGAATAAGGTTAGTTTAGAAGCGGAAAATCCCAAGGACAGAGGAGCCTGGTAGGCTGCGGTCCATGGGGTCGCTAAGAGTTGGACATGACTGAGCGACTTCACTTTCACTTTTCACTTTCATGCACTGGAGAAGGAAATGGCAACCCATTCTAGTGTTCTTGCCTGGAGGATCCCAGGGACGGGGCAGCCTGGTGGGCTGCCGTCTGTGGGGTCGCACAGAGTCGGACACGACTGTAGCAACTTAGTAGCAGCAGCAGCAGCAGCAGTGATAAGTATCTGGGGAAACAGAAAAGATACAAAATCATACAGTGGAACTAGTGTTAGTTTCTTCCTTCTAACTTTTATCTTAAATTATCAAAATTAGTCATAAAAATGGATTGATCTTATGGGTACATTTTGAAATATTTTAGCAGTGATGAAGAAAAGTGTTCTTGCCAATAAAATTTTAAATAAAAATGCTGTTAAGATGGAACAATAAATTAGGAAATGTCAGAAATGTCAGTCATAATTCAGATTTAGAAATTCATCATAATTTTTGTAGATTATTTCTTTAAATAACATTGAAGGCACCCCCTAAAAATATTACACACAGAAATGTAACACATTTTTATCTCCCCTAACAAATTGTGTTTATCCTTCAGTTTGCTGTGATGTATGTGAGTGAAAATTTTGCATTTTTCATTCTCAGAGGCTTTATATATACTGTCGTAAATTTCAGTGCTTAAAGCAAGATCCAGGCAACTCTTTCTCAGTCAGTTAAGTTGATGATCCACTTGGACTGGTAATCATATCACTCTGTTGGCTAATTAGCAGAGTTTAATTCTTCTGTGAGCTTTTAAGGAGTTGAAGCCTGATAATGTGTTCCAAAATACTGTCTTTGAGTCAGTTCAGTTTAGTCGCTCAGTCGTGTCCAACTCTTTGCAACCCCATGAACAGTAGCATGCCAGGCCTCCCTGTCCATCACCAACTTCCAGAGTCCACCCAAACATGGAGTCAGTGATGCCATCTAACCATATCATCCTCTGTCGTCCTGTTCTCCTCCTGCCCTCCTCCAGCTATTGTCTTTGAGTGCTGTTGTCTAAATCTGAAAATTGAGAATTTTTCCATATTGCCTTCCTTTTACTATGACAACCACAAAAAATTTTACACCCCCCCAACTTAAAATTAGAAGCTGAGACCTTATAGAACCTAAAATGTTTTAGTATGATGATGTAGAATTCTTAAAAGCACCATTCCATCAGAACCAAGCCCTCAAAGCAGGGGTTGGGGGGGCAACTGTAGATTCAAGTGACAGAACCCTACAGATTAGGAGATTCCAACTAAATGTGTATATAGAGTTCTTACCTTGACTCCTGTAAGTCCTGACTTTATGCTCTTGTCCTAGATCAACTAATTTTATGGTATATTGAAAAAAATGAATGAATTCTGCTGGCAAAATTCCTCAGTAGAATTCTCTTCTTTTGGCTTTCTAAAATGCACATTTTGGTTTTGTTCATGGAAACAATCTGATTTCAGTTATGCTTATGGTCATATGTAGTACAAATAGATATAATACTAAATGTAAAATAGTCTAAGCAAATTGTAATATTTTAGTACTGCTGTGTTATGTGGTATTCTGATCAATGTAACTAATTAATGACATAATAGCCCTTATAAAACATTGTGGTGCTATAAATTACAAGTGTGGCACTTATTATCAACCAACACAGTAAATATATATTGCAATAGTTATTAGTCTGATTCCATTAATTCAAATCTTAATTGGAGTCATAACCAGTTGAAAGCAGATGACATTGATATGGTAACCACGGATATTGAAATTGCTGGGTGATTTATTGTTATGAAAAAAATATATAATATGAATGCTTCCTCTAGTAACTGTTTCTTCTGGAAGCTTTCAAGGAATTGAAGCCTGATAATGTGTTCCAAAATACTGCTTTTAAATGCTGAAAGAAACTTTTTAAAATTTCAGAGCCCCTTGTGTAACACGATGACAATCAATATTTCTAAGAGTCTGTCCTTTTTTTTTTTTCCCATTAAATTAGCTCTAAACATCTTTTAAAAGATTTTTTTAAGAATACGCCAATGGAAATTTGCTGTATGACTCAGGGAATTCAAACCAGGGCTCTATAACAACCTAGAGGGATGGGATGAGGAGGGAGGTGGGAGAGATGTTTAGGAGGGAGGGAACATAGTTATACCTATGGCTGATTCATGTTGATGTATGGCAGAAACCAACACAATACTATAAAGCAATTATCCTTCAATTAAAAATAAATAAATTTAATTAAAAGAATTTAAGTAACTATAGATACTTGAAGGTAATATTGTAATTCTTTTGAAAATATTTTTTCACTTTGATTTTCACTAAGTCAGTTGACCTTGCACTTAGCCCTTCCCATTTCAATACCCATGAATTGTTAGAAAAGCACCTCCCTCCATTCATAGCTGTTTTAATTAGCATCTTTATAAGCCTGTCATTCTAACCAGAGTATAAATTCTAGGATTGTAGAGGATTTAGTATCCACAGTGCTTAACATGTAGTAGATACACAGTTTCTTAATTACTGCATAAATGAATGAATGACCAGTTTACCTTTCCTTCTTTTAAATCCTGCTTAAGTAACTTATCCTGAGCTTGAAGTTGATCCCAAATAACATCATGGAAAGTATAATCTAACCCTGTTAGGTCTTTACGCTAAGACAGGACTTCACTCGGACTACTTTTCTAAAGAGTTACAACTAATCAAAAAGAAATCAATGAATTTCAAAATACTATCAATATTTGCTAGTATGGACTTGCCAAGTTTTTACCTGAGCTAACTGAATTTTCTGTTTATCCGGAAAAATGTGGGAAAATTATTACCACAAATGTTGAAGAAAAATTCTACTGGTAAGGCAACCTATATGACACTAATGTTAAAAGATTAAAGGTGTGTTTCATTCAGTATGTTTCCTTTGCCCTGTATTTTGTGAATGAAAGTAAATTATTAGCCAGATTTTTGTTGTTGTTTCTAGAATTTTTTTCTTGTGGGTTGTCTAGATGCTTGAATGCTATCAAGTTAAACTTCCCTGAAAATGATTAATGCATAAGCTTCATTTATTTTATTTCATATAATTAGTCCAGCTGCAAATTGAAACCTGAGATGCATCTGTATATGTATGTGTATATATTTCTGCATCTGAAAGAATAATAATCTTTTATTTCTAACTATAAGCCTCTAATAATTCAGTCTATCACATCACTTATACAAGTCATCTCTTAATTTCTCAGCATGCTGATATGCAGCACATGGTTCAAAGCATTCTTAAAATGTAGATAAATGTGATCCGCCCAGCTCCCTTTATCCATTCTCTGTCATCTCAAAAAATGATTGTATTAGCATAGCAAGATCTGTGCCTTGCAAATACATTCTATTACGCAATCCTTTTCTTTGAGTGTTCTTAAATCAATATCATAATTATGTTTGCAAGTACTGTATCCAAGATGAAAGTCAGGCTACTCGCCGAAACTTGTCCAGGGTAACTCTTTGTCTTCCACTCTTTAAACAGTGAGACCCCATTTAAATTGCCCTTGGTGGTCCTTACACAGCCCAGCTGATTTTCCGTGTATCGAATATCACTGCATATTTACATAAACTCTCTTTTTTTTGAACCATTTACTCTCCAACTCTTTCCATTTTTGTTGAATTGTATAAAGGTTACATTACTTCATTCAACAATAAAGTTTGGCTTTATAGTTTCCTTCTTTAAAAATAAGCACTTTTTTTCCTAATTCTGTACTATATTTTAGGAAAAATGAAATCTTTCAGTTCAGTTTTCCTGCTTATTCTTTGATCTACTAAATGTTTGACTTTTTCTCTCTCTGTGTTTGAAAATGTTTGATTAACATATAATTAAAAATCATTTCAACTTTTCTCCTTTTGATTTATTTTTGTATTATTGAATGCTTGAGTATAACTGCTCAGGTTTTCTGCTTTTTATCTTTAGTCTGCACTTAAGGGTTCTAATTATGTTTTAAATCCATTTATAAGCATTACTGTTTTCCTGTGCATTTTGACTTCTACCATGAATTTCTTATTTATGGCATAAGTATGAGTGCATGCACACTCAGTCCCTTCAGTTGTGTCTGACTCCTTGCGACCCAGTGAACTGTAGCCTGCCAGGTTCCTCTGTCCATGGGATTCTCCAGACAAGAATGCTAGAGTGGTTTGCCATGCCCTTCTCCAGGGGATCTTCCCAGTCCAGAGACTGAACCCATGTGTCTTATGTCTCCTGCATTGCAGCCGGGTTCTTTACCCACTGAGCCAACTTGGAGGCCTGGCATAAGTATATTGGGGGTTTTTTTTGTTTTTTTTTTTCCTTTTTTTTTTTTTTTAATTTTTTTTTAATCCACCACAGGTATACATGTGTTCCCCATCCTGAACCCTCCTCCCTCCTCCCTCCCCATACCCTCCCTCTGGGTTGTCCCAGTGCACCAGCCCCAAGCATCCAGCATCATGCATTGAACCTGGACTGGCATCTCGTTTCATACGTGACATTTCACATGTTTCAATGCCATTCTCCCAAATCTTCCCACCCTCTCCCTCTCCCACAGAGTCCATAAGACTGTTCTATACATCAGTGTCTCTTTTGCTGTCTCGTATACAGGGTTATCGTTACCATCTTTCTAAATTCCATATATATGCGTTAGTATACTGTATTGGTGTTTTTCCTTCTGGCTTACTTCACTCTGTATAATAGGCTCCAGTTTCATCCACCTCATTAGAACTGATTCAAATGTATTCTTTTTAATGGCTGAGTAATACTCCACTGTGTATATGTAGCACAGCTTTCTTATCCATTCATCTGCTGATGGACATCTAGGTTGCTTCCAT
>NW_011494707.1:3354393-3354982 GCF_000754665.1 Bison bison bison | reverse complement strand
TTTGTTAATGTGGTGTATTACACTGATTGATTTGCGGATATTGAAGAATCCTTGCATCCCTGGGATAAAGCCCACTTGGTCATGGTGTATGATCTTTTTAATGTGTTGTAGGATTCTGATTGCTAGAATTTTGTTTAGGATTTTTGCATCTATGTTCATCAGTGATATTGGCCTGTAGTTTTCTTTTTTTGTGGGATCTTTGTCAGGTTTTGGTATTAGGGTGATGGTGGCCTCATAGAATGAGTTTGGACGTTTACCTTCCTCTGCAATTTTCTGGAAGAGTTTGAGCAGGATAGGTGTTAGCTCTTCTCTAAATTTTTGGTAGAATTCAGCTGTGAAGCCGTCTGGACCGGGGCTTTTGTTTGCTGGAAGATTTTTGATTACAGTTTCAATTTCCGTGCTTGTGATGGGTCTGTTAAGGTTTTCTATTTCTTCCTGGTCGAGTTTTGGAAAGTTGTACTTTTCTAAGAATTTGTCCATTTCTTCCTCGTTGTCCATTCTATTGGCATATAGTTGCTGATAGTAGTCTCTTATGATCCTTTGTATTTCTGTGTTGTCTGTTGTGATCTCTCCATTTTTGTTTCTAATT
>NW_011494707.1:3353079-3354035 GCF_000754665.1 Bison bison bison | reverse complement strand
TGCTTTTACTGTGTCCCACAGGTTTTGGGTTGTTGTGTTTTCATTTTCATTCGTTTCTATGCAAATTTTGATTTCTTTTTTGATTTCTTCTGTGGTTTGTTGGTTATTCAGCAGAGTGTTGTTCAGCCTCCATATGTTGGAATTTTTAATAGTTTTTCTCCTGTAATTGAGATCTAATCTTACTGCATTGTGGTCAGAAAAGATGCTTGGAATGATTTCTATTTTTTTGAATTTACCAAGGCTAGCTTTATGGCCCAGGATGTGATCTATCCTGGAGAAGGTTCCATGTGCGCTTGAGAAAAAGGTGAAATTCATTGTTTTGGGATGAAATGTCCTATAGATATCAATTAGGTCTAACTGGTCTATTGTATCGTTTAAAGTTTGTGTTTCCTTGTTAATTTTCTGTTTAGTTGATCTATCCATAGGTGTGAGTGGGGTATTAAAGTCTCCCACTATTATTGTGTTATTGTTAATTTCTCCTTTCATACTTGTTAGCATTTGTCTTACATATTGCGGTGCTCCCATGTTGGGTGCATATATATTTATAATTGTTATATCTTCTTCTTGGATTGATCCTTTGATCATTATGTAGTGACCTTCTTTGTCTCTTTTCACAGCCTTTGTTTTAAAGTCTATTTTATCTGATATGAGTATTGCTACTCCTGCTTTCTTTTGGTCCCTATTTGCATGGAAAATCTTTTCCAGCCCTTCACTTTCAGTCTGTATGTGTCCCCTGTTTTGAGGTGGGTCTCCTGTAGACAACATCTGTAGGGGTCTTGTTTTTGTATCCATTCAGCCAGTCTTTGTCTTTTGGTTGGGGCATTCAACCCATTTACGTTTAAGGTAATTACTGATAAGTATGATCCCGTTGCCATTTACTTTATTGTTTGGGGTTCGAATTTATACACCATTTTTGTGTTTCCTGTCTAGAGAATATCCTTTAGTATTTGTTGGAG
>NW_011494707.1:3351360-3351794 GCF_000754665.1 Bison bison bison | reverse complement strand
GTTCAGGCACTCGGGTAGTCCTCAGAGGCGCAGACTCAGTTGGGCCTGAGTTTTGTGCTCTTCCCAGGTCCGAGCAGCTCAAGTGATGAGGTGTTTGGCGAGCGCCAATGCTGAGACTTATCGCCTCCCCACCACTCGGTTATCTGGGTGTAAAACCGGCGCACCTTCTCAGGCAGATGTTAACCGTCCAGACCCCCAAGAAATTTTAGTTAGCAAAGAAGCCTGCTTACAGTTTTATAGATAATGTCTCTCTGGGGCTGCGATTGCCCCCTTCCGGCTCTGGCTGCCTATCACCGGAGGGGGAAGGTCTGCAGCCAGCTATCTCTGTTCAATTCTTTGTTCCGTGCGCGGGCCTGGCGGTGTCTTAGGTTGGGGCTGGCTTTTCGCATGGTAGATATCCCACAGTCTGGTTTGCTAGCCCAAATTATTTCGCT
>NW_011494707.1:3332689-3351176 GCF_000754665.1 Bison bison bison | reverse complement strand
TGGGTGCCTGATGTCCTCTGCCGGCATTCAGAAGTTGTTTTGTGGAATTTACTTGACGTTTAAATGCTCTTTTGATGAATTTGTGGGGGAGAAAGTGTTCTCCCCGTCCTACTCCTCCGCCATCTTGGCTCCTCTCAGTATATTGGTTTTTAAATTGCACCTCCTGTTCCTCTCCTTGTGTTTATTCAAAATAACTCTATCCATTTGTTAGTTTTCTACTTAAAATATTTTTGTTGTTGCAGTGTTAGGCAACCCATTCTAAATTATTTGTGGAAATGGTGGATAGTGATAATACAAACATAATATTAAATAATTCAAGTGAAGACTTAGAAGAATCCTCAAATCTCATTTGTTTAAGTTGAAACCCATCAAACCTTTTCCATGTCTACTTGACAAAAAGTAAAATAGATTAGCCTTAATTTCTTCTTTTCTGTTGTTGTTAATCCTTTAGCAAAGCTGGGGGTAAAAAGTACTAGTAATGCAAAAGAAAAAAGGGGGTGCCAGGCAATGTTCATATACTTAACATATTTTAACTCTCTTAATCCTTGTGAACTCTGTGAGGTTTGTGCCATTATCCCCGTATTGTAGGGAGGATAGGAAACTAAGGCTTAATAACTTGCTCTGTGGCTAGTAAGTAGTGAAAACAGTGCACAAACCCATTCCCCCTCTTTAAACATCCTGCATCCTTACAATCAGTCTTCAAATATAGTGTGATTTAAATTGCTCGCCCTCTATCCTTTGCCTTCTTCTCTGGATCTCACCCTCTAACTCTTAAGTGCTTGTTTACTGTTTTTCTTATGTCCTCAGATAGATCTGTACCCATTTTATGTTGCCTCATTTGGGTTTCTGGGACCCCAGAAGGTGAAGTTCTCCAGTTGGAGGCACGTTTTGTCAAGGCATCTATGGACTTTTCCCGTAGTCTCTACTTGCTTTTCTCCCCAGTGACTGGCTGGTCAGTGGGAGACACTCATTTGTCAAGTCCACTCCATCCTTCAGAGCCTGGACCCAGAGCTAAACCTCCTCTTTCTCAGAGGTCCTGGCTCCCCCGCGCTTTGAGGTCCCTAGCACAAAGCACACTTGGTACCATATCTTGTGACACCCCGAGAGAGAACTGTTACAATCCCTCTTTCCCTCCACTGTGACTCCTTGCCTAAGACCAGAGAAGATAAATGTTTGGGGTTCTGAGGCACCCTTTATTCCTTCTGGACACCCATTATAAGAAGGTTGGAGTGAAGTTAGAAGGGTTAACAGACACAAGGGTATCATTTAGCAGTCAGTGTTTATACAGTTGGCATGTTGACATAAGTAAGTTAGAGAGAAATAAGGATTGTCCTTTCTAGCTCTCTCCTGAATTGGCTGTACAATGTAATAATACACAGTATGATTTTCTTCTTAGGTGCAAAGAAGAATTTGAAAGTTTACCACCCCCCACCCCCATCTTACTTTATTAGATAGTTCCTTTCCAAGATTTTAAATATTCCTTTAGGAAATTTGTACTCCCATGTATCAGATTTAATAATTCTACATATTTCATAATGTATTTTTTATACATCTGTATAGCCTTTTAACACAGTAGCTCTAATGTTAGAGAACTGATTTCTTTAAGAAGAAAATTAATCTGCTTAGCTAGGATCCATTGCTTTATTCCATATTTTTATCCTTCAAGTTCTTATTTAGTCTAAAAATCACTCAAGAACAGTCAGTTACTTAGTCTAGCCATCTGTCTTATTTCCCTCAACAGTGAT
This sequence comes from Bison bison bison, assembly GCF_000754665.1. NCBI lineage: Eukaryota > Metazoa > Chordata > Mammalia > Artiodactyla > Bovidae > Bison > Bison bison. Next base: position 3,349,431 of record NW_011494707.1, on the reverse strand, counting down.
TTGTCCTTTCTTGTCCACTTGATTCCTTGTCTGCAAGAACTGGATTGTTAAATATTTTTAACCTTTCTTTTGCATATAGTTTTATCTGTCATGTTTACATGACATCAGCTATTTGTTCCTCAGTTTTGACACATCCAATAAATGTGTGATGTGTGCTAGTTCATTTTTAACTAACTTTTTAGCAGTGCAAACCGTCCTTCCTTATATTATAGCCCACTAACTCAAAAGCAGAGACATTACTTTGCCAACAAAGGTCCCATCTAGTCAAGGCTATGGTCTTTCCAGTGGTCATGTATGGATGTGAGAGTTGGACTGTGAAGAAAGCTGAGTGCCGAAAAATTGATGCTTTTGAACTGTGGTGTTGGAGAAGACTCTTGAGAGTCCCTTGGACTGCAAGGAGATCCAACCAGTCCATTCTGAAGGAGATCAGCCCTGGGATTTCTTTGGAAGGAATGATGCTAAAGCTGAAACTCCAGTACTTTGGCCACCTCATGGGAAGAGTTGACTCATTGGAAACGACTCTGATGCTGGGAGGAACTGGGGGCAGGAGGAGAAGGGGACGACAGAAGATGAGATGGCTGGATGGCATCACTGACTCGATGGACGTGAGTTTGAGTGAACTCCGGGAGTTGGTGATGGACAGGGAGGCCTGGCGTGCTGCAATTCATGGGTTCAAAGAGTCAGACACAACTGAGCTACTGAACTGAACTGAACTGAATAATGTTTGTGCTTCATATGCGCAGCTGTACTCTGTACAGGCTTGGAAGCCAATCTAGATAACATTTTACTTATTTTCAGTAAGGTGTTTGTGTATACGAATTCACACTTGTCTACTGCATTCCTATTTAACCATCAGGTAAATATTGATACCTATTTAACGGTTTTTAGACCTCCAATGAACGACCATCATGTGTTTGCTTACCAATTTAAATATTTTCTCTGCTCTACACACACAAATTTCAAGACCAAATGAAACTACAGCTTTCTTTTCAACCAGCTATTTCCACTATAAATTAAACATTAGAAAGCTGACATACATATTGAATGTCCACAGGTGTGTAGTCTGGAAGAAATCTGAGGAAGCCATTACAATATAAGGAGTCAATTATACTGTAGTGGAAACAGCCCCATCTTTTTGTAGCTGAAGTAAGAGAATGAGGTTCAGAGTCCTAGCCCTGCCATTTACTGATTCTGTGACTGAGTCTCTTAACTTCACTGTAACTCTAAAGTGGTAAAGATAATAAAAATCTATCTAGAATTGTTATAAATAGAAATGTATAAAGTGTTTAAAACATCATTTCATAACTCCATAGGACTGCATAAACATAAATTTTCATTACTCAGAACTGCAATACAAAGAGTATCATTCTTTTATTATTCATTTCTTTTATGCCTTTTATCAATTTAAAAAATATACTGACTGTCTGGTACATGCTGGGTACTGTTTAAATCATATGAAGAGAGCAATGAAAAAAGAAATTGAGGCCCCTACATTGGAAGAGCTCACACTGTAGAGGAGGAAGACACAAACATGACAGCAATAAAATAAATTCAAACAAGGATAGTAATGTTTTCTCATCCTCTGTATCATCTTAAGTGGTCCCTTTAAGTCCACTCTTTGTGTCTGTTAATAAATAAGGATGAAAAAATAAATAAGAATGATAATCTCTCTACCATCTTAGGATGTGGTTGTGATACAGTAGATATGAAACCATTTTATAGACATTATAAAATGGTAGTAATTGCTCTTTTAGTATTAATTTTTAAAATACTTTAACTAGCTCTCTTCAGTGATCCATAATGAAAAAAGGAAATCACAGTGGAAAATATAAGACCACATATCAAGATTTATGGGATAAAGATGATGTGGTAGGATGATCTTATTTGATCTCACCTTCCTCTGAGAACACAGAAAATCTGATCAAAATATTAAAAGATATGTTTGAAGATATGAGAGAGAGCCTAGAGGAGAAGTATGGGTCCCTCTTTAAAGAAAATAATGTGAGCACACAGTTGGAGCTAGTTTTCCCCTAGAATTATTCCAGTAGTAGCATTCTTAAAAAGGTGATGTCAATTCTTATAAAGGTCACTGCAAAGCTAAGAATCTGAGCAGAGATTTTGAGAGCTTTATGAAGCTATAGAGACAAAATCTAGAGTTCAGGACCTGTCAGGGAAGAGAAGACTCTGATAAAACCACCAGGCTTTGGGTTGGGATTTTAATAGATTATTCCTTAAAAGTAAGGATGAACCAGAAATAGTCAGGCACCCATGGGGGCTGAAGCCCAGTTTTGAATCATCTCAATTCCTGATTGAATTAAGATGAGTCAAGGTTGCCAGTACCCCTAGCTAATTACCAAACCATATATAAACCTTTTCTGGAAGAAGGTGGCATTATCCTAATCCTCAAATTATCTTTACAATTGTTTCTATATGACATCCATTAAGAATCACCAGGCATATGAAAAAACAAGACAAGGTGAAGAACAATGAGAAACAAGAGGACAGAGAAACAGCAGTCCATAGGGACAGATTTATAGAGGATCAAGATAATTGAGTTGTTGCAGATTTTAACATTCCTCTGCTTAATATATTCATGGAAATAAAAGATGATACTGAGAATTTTAGATAAGAAATGGAAACTAAAAAAGTTAAAAGAAAGTATAAACTGAAAAATACATTAATTGAAATCAAGAACTTAATGAAGACTTAAGCGTCATCTAGGCAGAGGAAAAAAAAGGAGTTAAAGAACTGGAAGATAGACTAGAAGAAAAACACTCGAATGAACACTGTTTATTATGTCTCCAGAACTTATTTGTCTACTAGTTGCAAGATTGTACCCTTATAACATCTCCCAACCCAAGCCCCTTGTAACCACTATTTTTATGAGTTTGGCTCTTTGGGGTCTTCCCTGGTGGCTCAATGGATAAGAATCCACCTGCCAGTGCAGGGAATGTGGGTTTGATCCCTGATTTGGGAAGATTCCACATGTTGCACAACAACTAAGCCTGTGCACCACAATTACTGAACCTGAGCTCTAGAGCCTAAAAGCTGCACCTACCGAACCCACATGCTGCAACTCCTGAAGCCTGTGCACCTACAGCCTGTGCTCCGCAAGAGAAGCCACCACAATGAGGAGCTCAGACACTGCATCTAAAGAGTAACCGCTACTTGCTGCACCTAGAGAAAGCCCATGCAAAGCAACGAAGACCTAAAAAGGAAGAAATAAATAAATGAGTTTTATATTTCACATATAAATGATATCATATGGTTTTTGTCTTTCTCTATTTGACTTATCTCAGTCAAATAGTAATGAACTCAAGGTCCTTCCTTGAGTTGTCACAAATGGCAGGATTTCTCTCTTTCTAGTGGCTGAATAATATTTCATTGAATGTATATAAGTCACATCTTTTTTATCTATTTATTCATTAACAGGCACTTAGGGTGTTTGTGTATCTTGGCTATCAGGAATAACGCGGCAATAAAACTGGAAATGAAGATACCTTTTCAATACTCTGTTTTCATTTATTTTGGATATGTGCTCAGAAGTGGAATTCCTGGATTATATGTACTATTTTTAATTTTTTGAGGAACCTCCTTACTATTCTCCATAGTGGCTGGACCAATTTACATTCTCACCACCAATGCACAAAAAAGTTCTTTTTTCTCCCCATTCTTGTCAACACTTGTTATCTCTTGTGTTCTTGATTGTCACCATTCTGACAGGTGTGAGGTGCTACTTCAGTATGGTTTTGGTTTTCATTTCCCTAATGATTAGTGATGTCAAGTACCTTTTCATGTACCTACTGGCTATGTGGGTGTCTTCTTTGGAGAAATATCTATGGAATTCCTCAACAGACTCACTGAGGAACTCATTGACTCATTTTCAAATCAGATTATTTTTCTCTTACTAAGTTATATGATTTCCTTACTATATATATTGGATATTAATCCCTTAGCCAATATATGGCTTACAGATATTTTCTCCCATTTTGTAGGTTGCCTTTTCATTGTGTTGATTATTTCTTTTGTTGTATAGAAACTTTTTAGTTTGTTACATTCCCACTTGATTTTTGCTTTTATTATTTGTGCTTTTGGTGTCATATCCAAAAAAAAATTGTTGTCATGATGGTATATATTTATGATTGTTATATCTTCTTGACCCATTGAGACATTAGTTGACATTATGTTCTTTGTTTCTTGTTATTGTTTTTTTGCTTAAAGTGTTTTATTTGATATAAGTATAGCCACTCCTGTTGTCTTTTGGTTTTTATTTGCCTGGAATATCTTTTTCATCCCTTCACTTTGAGCCTGTGTGTGTCCTTAGATCAGAAGTGAGTCTCCTGTATACTACCCAAAGCAATCTATAGATTCAATGCAATCCTTATCAAGCTACCAACGGCATTTTTCACAGAGCTAGAACAAATAATTTCACAATTTGTATGGAAATACAAAACACCTCGAATAGCCAAAGCAATCTTGAGAAAGAAGAATGGAACTGGAGGAATCAACCTGCCTGACTTCAGGCTCTACTACAAAGTCACAGTCATCAAGACAGTATGGTACTGGCACAAAGACAGAAATATAGATCAATGGAACAAAATAGAAAGCCCAGAGATAAATCCACGCACCTATGGACACCTTTTCTTTGACAAAGGAGGCAAGAATATACAATGGATTAAAGACAATCTCTTTAACAAGTGGTGTTGGGAAAACTGGTCAACCACTTGTAAAAGAATGGAACTAAAACACTTTCTAACACCATACACAAAAATAAACTCAAAATGGATTAAAGATCTAAACGTAAGACCAGAAACTATAAAACTCCTAGGGAGAACATAGGCAAAACACTATCCAACATAAATCATAGCAGAATCCTCTATGACCCACCTCCCAGAATATTGGAAATTAAAGCAAAAATAAACAAATGGGACCTAATTAAAATTAAAAGCTTCTGCACAACAAAGGAAACTATAAACAAGGTGAAAAGACAGTCTTCAGAATGGGAGAAAATAATAGCAAATGAAGCAACTGACAAAGAATTAATCTCAAAAATATATAAGCAACTCCTGCAGCTCAATTCCAGAAAAATAAACGACCCAATCAAAAAATGGGCCAAAGAACTAAATAAGACATTTCTCCAAAGAAGACATACATTTGGCTAACAAACACATGAAAAGATGCTCAAATCACTCATTATCAGAGAAATGCAAATCAAAACCACAGTGAGGTACCATTTCATGCCAGTCAGAATGGTTGCAATCCAAAAGTCTATAAGCAATAAATGCTGGAGAGGGTGTGGAGAAAACGGAAGCCTCTTACACTGTTCGTGGGAATGCAAACTAGTACAACCACTATGGAGAACAGTGTGGAGATTCCTTAAAAAACTGAAACTAGAACTGCCTTATGACCCAGCAATCCCACTGCTGGGCATACACACCAAGGAAATCAGAATTGAAAGAGACACATGTACCCCAATGTTCATCGCAGCACTGTTTATAATAGCCAGGACATGGAAGCAACCTAGATGTCCATCAGCAGATGAATGGATAAGAAAGCTGTGGTACATATACACAATGGAGTATTACTCAGCCATTAAAAAGAATACATTTGAATCAGTTCTAATGAGGTGGATGAAACTGGAGCCTATTATACAGAGTGAAGTAAGCCAGAAAGAAAAACACCAATACAGTATACTAACACATATATATGGAATTTAGAAAGATGGTAATGATAACCCTGTATGTGAGACAGCAAAAGAGACACCGATATATAGAACAGTCTTTTGGATTCTGTGGGAGAGGGAGAGGGTGGGATGATTTGGGAAAATGGCATTGAAACGTGTATAATATCATATAAGAAATGAAGTGCCAGGCTAGGTTTGATGCAGGATACAGGATGCTCAGGGCTGGTGCATTGGGATAACCCAGAGGGATAGTATGGGGAGGGAGGTGGGAGGGGGGTTCAGGATGGGGAATACGTGCACACCCATGGCAGATTCATGTTGATGTATGGCAAAACCAATACAATATTGTAAAATAATTTCCCTCCAATTAAAATTTAAATAAAAAAAAAGAAGTGAGTCTCCTGTAGACTTGTAGTGTATACATGGGTCTTTTTTTTTTTTTAATTCATCTATCCACTCCATGCTTTTTGATTGGTGAATTCAGTCCATTTACATTTAGAGTAATTATTGATATGTGTAGACTTTCTAAGGACTTTCCCGGTGGCTCAGCAGTAAAGAATCTGCCTGCAATGCAGGAGATGCAGGTTTGATCCCTGGGTTGTGAAGATCCCCTGGAGGAGGTCATGGCAACCTACTCCAGTATTTGCCTCAAGAATCCCATGGACAGAGGACCCTGGTGGGCTAAGGTCCATGTGGTTGCAAAGAGTTGGACAGGACTGAGCAGGTAAGCACAGATAGACTTACTAATGCCATCTTATTTGTTGTTCTCTGGCTGTTTTGTAGTTGCATTGTTTCTTTTTCCCTCTGTTTGTGATTTTCCATGATGGTTTATTCTGTTTTCCCTTCCTTTCAGTTCAGTTCAGTCGCTCAGTCGTGTCTAACTCTTTGCAACCCCATGAGCCACAGCACACCAGGCCTCCCTGTCAATCACCAACTGCCGGAGTCTACCCAAACCCATGTCCATTGAGTCAGTGATGCCATCCAGCCATTTCATCCTATGTCGTCCCCTTCTCCTCCTGCCGGCAATCTTTCCCAGCATCAGGGTCTTTCCAAATGAGTCAGCTCTTCGCATGAGGTGGCCAAAGTACTGAAGTTTCAGCTTCAACATCAGTCCTTCCAATGAACACCCAGGACTGATCTCCTTTAGGATGGACTGGTTGGATCTCCTTACAGTCCAAGGGACTCTCAAGAGTCTTCTCCAACAATGATGTACTCTACATATAAGTTAAACAAGCAGGGTGACAAAATACAGCCTTGATGTACTCCTTTTCCTATTTGGAACCAGTTTTGTTCCATGTCCAGTTCTAACTGTTGCTTCCTGACCTGTATACAGGTTTCTCAAGAGGCAGGTCAGGTGGTCTGGATTCCCATCTCTTTCAGAATTTTCCACAGTTTATTGTGATCCACACAGTCAAAGGCTTTGGCATAGTCAAAAAAGCAGAAGTAGATGTTTGTCTAGAACTCCCTTGCTTTTTCAGTAATCCAGCAGATGTTGGCAATTTGATCTCTGGTTCCTCTGCCTTTTCTAAAACCAGCTTGAACATCTGGAAGTTCATGGTTCATGTGTTGCTGAAGCCTGACTTGGAGAATTTTGAGCATAACTTTACTAGCATGTGAGATGAGTGCAATTATGTGGTAGTTTGAGCATTCTTTGGCATTGCCTTTCTTTGGGATTGGAATGAAAACTGACCTTTTCCTGTCCTGTGGCCACTGGTGAGTTTTCCAAATTTGCTGGCATATTGAGTGCAGCACTTCCACAGCATCAACTTTCAGGATTTGAAATATCTCAACTGGAATTCCATCACCTCCACTAGCTTTGTTCATCCTGATGCTTCCTAAGGCCCACTTGACTTCACATTCCAGGATGTCTGGCTCTAGGTGAGTGTGAGTGATTGCACCATCATCATTATCTGAACCCCATGAACAGTATGAAATAGCAAAAAGATAGGACACTGAAAGGTGAAGTCCCCAGGTCGGTAGGTGCCCAATATGCTACTGGAGATCAGTGGAGAAATAACTCCAGAAAGAATGAAGGGTTGGAACCAAAGCAAAAACAACACCCTGTTGTGGATGGGACTAGTGATAGAATCAAGGTTCGATGCTCTAAAGAGCAATATTGCATAGGAACCTGGAATGTTAGGTCCATGAATCAAGGCAATTGGAAGTGGTCAAACAGGAGATGGCAAGAGTGAACATCAACATTGTAGGAATCAGTGAACTAAGATGGGCTGGAATGGGTGAATTTAACTCAAATAACCATTATGTCTAGTACTGTGGGCAGGAATCCCTTAGAAGAGATGGAGTAGCCCTTGTAGTCAACAAAGAGTCCAAAATGCAGTACTTGGATGTAATCTCAATAAAGACAAAATGATCTCTGTTCATTTACAAGGCAAACCATTCAATATCACAGTAATCCAAGTCTATGCCCCGACCAGTAATGCTGAAGAAGCTGAAGTTGAATGGTTCTATGAAGACCTACAAGACCTTTTAGAACTAACACCCCCAAAAGATATCCTTTTCGTTATAGGTGACTGGAATGCAAAAGTAGGAAGTCAAGAAACACCTGGAGTAACAGGCAAATTTGGCCTTGGAGTACAGAATGAAGCAGGGCAAAGGCTAACAGAGTTTTGCCAAGAGAACGCACTGGTCATAGCAAGCACCCTCTTCCAACAACAACACAAGAGAAGACTCTACACATGGACATCACCAAATCGTCAACACCGAAATCAGATTGATTATATTCTTTGCAGCCAAAGATGGAGAAGCTCTATACAGTCAACAAAAACAAGACCAGGAGCTGACTGTGGCTTAAGTCATGAACTCCTTATTGCCAAATTCAGAGTTAAATTGAAGAAAGTGGGGAAAACCACTAGACCATTCAGGTATGGCCTAAATCAAATCCCTTATCACTATACAGTGGCAGTGAGAAATAGATTTAAGGGACTAGATCTGATAGAGTGCCTGATGAACAAAAACGGAGGTTCATGACATTGTACAGGAGGCCGGAATCAAGACCACCCCCAAGAAAAAGAAGCGGAAAAAGCCAAAATGGTTATCCGAGAATGCCTTACAAACAGCTATTGAAAGAAGAGAAGTGAAAGGCAAAGGAGAAAAGGAAAGATATACTCATTTGAATGCAGAATTCCAAAGAATAGCAAAGACAGATAAGAAAGCCTTCCTCAGGGATCAATGCAAAGAAATAGAGGAAAACAATAGAATGGAAAAGACTAGAGATCTCTTCAAGAAAATTAGAGATACCAAGGGAACATTTCATGCAAAGATGGGCTCAATAAAGGACAGAAATGGTATGGACCTAACAGAAGTAGAAGATATTAAGAAGAGGTGGCAAGAATACACAAAGAACTGTACAAAAAAGATCTTCACAACCCAGATAATCATGATGGTGTGATCACTCACACTCAACTAGAGCCAAACATCCCCTTCCTTTACCTTTTATGAATCTACTCTAGTTTTTTCCTTTATGGTCACCATGAGGCTTATATAAAACATCATATAGCAAAACAGTCTATTTTAAGCTGATAGCAACTTAACCCTCATTGGAAAAGACCCTGGTGCTGGGAAAGACTAAAGGCAGGAGAAGGGGATGACAGAGGATGAGGTGGTTGGATGGCATCATCCACTCAATGGACATTAGTTTGACCAGACTCAGGGAGATAGTGAAGGACAGGAAAGCTTGGTGTGCTGTAGTTCATGAGGTTGCAAAGAGTGAGACACGACTTAGCAACTGAACAACTTAACACTGATCACATACTAAAGCTTCACCGTTTTAATCTCCCCTGTTGTAAATTTGATGTTACAATTTACCTCTTTTTATATTATGTATTTTAACAAGTTATACTGTAGTTATTTTTAATACTCATTTCCTTTGACCTTTATATTTAATATAGTTAAATGCTTAATATACCATCCTACTACAAAATTAGGTTTGTGAAATCTCACTATTTACCTTTACCAGTATGTTGAATACATTCATATGTCTTCATGTCACTGAGTAACATCCTTTTTTTTTTTTCATCTTGAAAAGCTCCTTTCAGCATTTTTTGCAAGGCAGATCTAGTGGTGATATACTTCCTTAGCTTTCGTTTCTCTTGGCAAGTCTATTCCTTCTTTGCATCTGAAGGATAGCTTTTCTGTGTACAGTATTCTTGGCTGGCAGGTTTTTGTTTTGTTTTGTTTTGTTTCCCTTCAACACCTTGAATATGCCAGTCTACTCTTTCCTGGCCTGTAGAGTTTCTGCTGACAACTCTGCTGATAGCCTGATGGGACATTCCTTTGTAGGTTATAATGTTTGGTGTTTTGTTTTGTTTTTTCTCTCCTCTCTGGCTGCCTTCAGAATTCTCTTAATCTTTGATTTTGACAATTTCATTGTACTATGTCTTGGATAAAGTCTTTTTTTATGGAGGATGGGTTAATCTGTTAGCTTCATAAACATGAATACCTAAGTCTCTCCCCAAGTATGGGGGGTTCTCAGCTATTATTACTTTAACTAAATTTTCTACCCTCTTTTTCCTCTGGAACCCTAACTACTCTAATATTTGTACATTTGATGGAGTTCCATATCATGTAGGCTTTCTTTGCTCTTTTTCATTCTATTTTCTTTTTTGTCCAATAACTGTTGTTTCAGAATTCCGCAATGGCACCCTACTCCAGTACTCTTGCCTGGCGAATCCCATGGACAGAGGAGCCTGGTAGGCTGCAGTCCATGGGGTCACTAGGAGTCGGACATGACTGAGCGACTTCACTTTCGCTTTTCACTTTCATGCATTGGAGAAGGAAATGGCAACCCATTCCAGTATTCTTGTCTGGAGAATCCCAGGGATGGGGGAGCCTGGTGGGCTGCCGTCTATGGGGTCGCAGAGTTGGACACGACTGAAGCGACTTAGCAGCAGCAGCAGCAGCAGCAGCAACCTCTAACTCACTTATTCTATCTTCTGCTTGGTCTACTATAATATGGATGCTTTCTATAATTTTTTTTTTCATTCCATCCATTTAATTCTTCAGCTCCAGAATTTTTTTGTGTTTGTTTCTTTTTTTTAATGATTTCTGTCTTTTAAATTTCACATTTGTTCATGTATTGTTTTCTGATTTTGTTGAATTGTTTTTCTTTGTTTTCATGTAGCTCATTGAATTTTTTCAAAACAACTGTTTTGAATTCTATATCAGATCATGAAATTCCAGTGTGCTCAGTTATTGGAGGATTCTTTTTACCTCTCAGTGGTATGTTTCATTGATTTTTCATTTTTATTGTAGTTTTGCATTACTGCTTTTGCATTTAAAGTAGGAGACACCTTCCAAAATCTTTACTAGTTGCCTTCAGATGGAATATACTGGGTTTTGGTCCTATTATATCTGGAACTTTCTCTGATCTCGTATGGATACACCTGCTCCTTACTCTCTCTTATGGTAGAATCCTTAAGCTTTTATGTTTCTCTCATTCTTACTGTTCACCAGGCTGGTTGCTGGAAACTTCTCTTTTGTTTTTCAAAGATGGTGCTATAGCTCGTTTGTGATTTCTCTTTGTTCGCAGACCTGGTCTATTTTTCTGAGAGCACTTCATTTACCAATGAATGAGCTCTCATTGATTTACCAATGAATGAGCACACTTGGGAGTGCACACAAGGAACTTAGCCCTGAAGTCCTGAATGGAGTCCCCCATAATTGCATCCCTCTCATGCTCTCTGACATTCTTATCTGCCTCTTTCCTGATTTCCTTCCTCCAATGAGTCATGGAGTTCCTACCTCTGTCCTCTGGGTACTGCTGATGAGATACAGGTTTCTCCAACAGCATCCCACACAGCTGTGGATGCTGAACATTCACTTACTGCTCTCCCTCTCCATCACAAGAGAAGTCGTTGCCAGTTCAGTGGTGCAGTGTTGCCTTGAGTGAGCAAGGCAAGCTCCTCTTTCTCTCTCTAGTGCATCCAAACTCTTTTGTTGTTTCTCCAGCAACATGCTGAAATCTCCCCTTGGGAAAGCTGAACTTCTACAGAATCTCTCTCTGTGGGTTTCTGTTCAAGTCTCCAGGTTTTTCCCAGGCTGTGGCCTGGAGGAGTTGTGGTGGATTCTCCAGCTCCTGTTAGTTTCACATCCATAATGAGATCTGTCTATTACCAGATACACAAGTGGGTAAGAGTCTTCCCAGGCCCTTTGGCATATGGTGCTGGATTCTACACCTCCCATTAAGGTGCTTTCATCAATGGATAGATGCCTGATTAGTTGTTAGACAAAATGGAAGGACATCTTATGCTGCTGATATCATTCCTCAGCCCAACCGTAAATGTTTATTTAGCCCAAGGCTAAATAGTTGAATAGTGGATAACATTTTCAGTGAGTTATTTTTGTGAGTTTTTCTCTAAATAATGAGAAAAATACCCAAAAATATGTAGGTCACAGTTATTACTTGTAAATGACAACTTTCCTTTTTATTTTAAAATTTTCTGCAAATCACCTTTTGTGTATCAGTTTCATTGTATGAAGCATAGTGATATTACAGAAATAAGTGATTTTATCCACCTGTTCCTTCCTATAGTTATAATCCAGAAGATATAGCTTCTTTTTACAGTTTTTGGCTATGATAGTAGTATGTTATCAACACAAAAGATGTTTGTCCAGCTGAAAATGGATCAATTAATACTGTGCTGTGTTGAGTATTATACTACAACATCTTCTCAGGGAAATGAAACAGTATGGAAACAATCTATAAATAATTATAAATATAAACCTGCTTTTACACTGGGTTTGAAAGATCTTGACTTTATTGAGGGGAAAACTGATGTTTACTTGAATAAGCTGGCAACATTATCTACATGTCAAGTTACCTAACATTTAATTTTTAGCAGTAATAATGAGACATATCTATTTGCCGAAGATCAAACATAAGCCAGTGTTCACACAGGAAGAGCAATTAGCAAGTTAGTAGATTAGCATGAATCAGGTTGTATTTAATATAAGAATGATGATGGCTTAGCCTAAGTTAAGAACTCTGCCTTGATTATAGTATTAGTATTTGAAAACAGTAATTACCTGTTAACAGAAAACAGATGAAATGCAAATAATTTTTACAACTTACAACTGTTAATGTTAGTAAGGCTCAAGTTTTTTTCTTGGGGAAGAGGATACCACACTCAGCAGCACATGGAATCTTGGTTCCCTGATCAGGGATCAAACCCATGTCCTCTTGCAGTGAAAGCTCAGAGTCCTACCACTGGACCACAAGGGAATTCCCTCAAGTCTTACTAATACCTTTAATGATATCAGTATATGTTTGCTATAGCAAATTATTTGCTCTAATAAAAGAAATATGGACAAAATCCAATTAGAGGGTGTAAATGTTTATCTCCTACAGCATACCTTATAATCTGCCTTTGACCATAAGATGTATGGCTATAATATATTCAGAGATAAATATTTTAAGGACATTAAATTATTGATTACACGTTAATCGATATGTATAATAAATAATGAAGTTGGACCTAGTTTCTAAATAGAATATTTTATCCTCCGTATATTTTATTTCCCAAAACATACTTTTAGGCTTACTGGCAGACTAACAAGCTGTAATCCTGCTCTTAGAAATTCAGATGGACATCCAAGAATAATTCTATTACCAAAAAGTTTTACAGAAAATCAGCCTTCTTTTTCTCTACTACTAGAAATATATTTATGTGATATTTTTACAGTAATTGACCTTTTCTGAAAGTATATATATATATATATGTTTATTTTTCTGGGATTAATAGGGCTATGTCCTTCATTTTCTAAATCATGTTGCTAAACAGGAAAATTAGAGGATTAATATAACATATGATGAAAATGTTTTCTAAATTACAGCTATTACTTGATGTAAGAAGAAATGGAATAGAGAATAGTTTTCAAAGCAAATAGTTTATGTAAACCCTGATTAAACTTGTGCAAGGTTAGTATGATTAGACAAGTAGCCACTGTGTTTGAACAGAAGAAGCTAAGTTTGTTTACACCAAATCATGATCCGGCCAATTCTGGACATTTGTACCTTACTATGCCCTATTATTAATCCAGGATGATCAGCAAGACCCAATGCAAATCATCTTTGATGTCAAGAAAAAAAGAATCATTGTGAAATTGGATATTAGGCATTACGTAAAGCAAGTAGGGTTGAAGTAGAACCAAACTTTAGAGGAGAGTTGAGGTTCAAAAAGGTCATGTAATAAGAATCAGAATCCTAAACTGGAAAACCAAGCAGTTGTTGTTCAATCGCTCAGTCACATCCGACTCTTTGTGACCCCATGAACTACAGCACGCCAAGCTTCCTTGTCCTTCACTATCTCCCCGGGTTTGCTCAAACTTACGTCTGTTGAGTCAGTGATACCATCCAACCATCTCATCCTCTGTTGTTCCCTTCTCCTCCTTCCTTCAATCCTTCCCAGCATCAGGGTCTTTTCCAGTGAGTCAGCTCTTCACATCAGTAGCCAAACTGTTGGAGCTTCAGCTTCAGCATCAGTCCTTCCAATGAATACTCAGGGTTGATTTCCTTTTAGATTAGCTGGTTTGACCCTTTGTTTGTCCAAGGGACTCTCAAGAGTTTTCTCCAGCATCAGAATTTAAAAGCATCAATTCTTCGCACTCAGTCTTTTTTATTGTCCAACTCTCACATCCATACATGACTACTGAAAAAACCATAGCTCTGACTATGTGAACCTTTGTTGGTAAAGTGATGTCTCTGCTTTTGAATATACCATCTAGGTTTGTCATAGCTTTTCTTCCAAGAATCAAGCATCTTTTAATTTCATGGCTGCAGTCACCATCCACAGTGATTTTGGAGCCCAAGAAAAAGAAATCTGTCACTCTTTCCACTTTTTCTCCATCTATTTGCCATGAAGTGATGGGGCAGGATGCCATGATCTTTTGTTTTGTGAATGTTGAGTTTTAAGCCAGCTTTTCCACTCTCCTCTTTCACCTTCATCAAGAGGCTCTTTACTTTCTGCCATTAAAGTGGTATCATCTGCATATTTGAGGTTGTTGATATTTCTCCTGGCAATCTTGATTCCAGCTTGTGAGTCATCCAGCCCATCATTTTGCTTGCTGTACTCTGCATAAAAGTTAAATAAACAAAGAGACATTTCTTTGACTTTCTCCTTTCCTAATTTTCATTTCATTGACTTTCTCCTTTCCCAATTTTGAACCAGTCCAGCACAGATTACTAACTGCTAATGGAATTCATCTTAATGTGAATTTGATAACTGAGCTAAATCTGACTTCATGATGATTTAGATTATAAACTTCAATTCAATTTATGGAAATGGCCTGAATTAATCTAATTATGTGTCAGGAGCCTTTGTATATTCAGTTATTTCTTTGCATGCAACCATTTCAATTTATGAATAAAATATTAAAAAAATTATCTCAGAAATGAAAATCCACATCTGGAACAAAAGAAAATAGAAAAGATGTGGTTTCTTTCTAGCCATATTATTTAAAGTATATGTCCTTTGAAATAAAAATGACATTTTAATTCCACGGGAATAAGTGATGATAGTAAATCACACAGTCATTAAACTGGTGAAGCCAGTATTTAAGTACAAATCTAATACTAGAGCCCAGGAGCTTAATATAATCTTCCACTGTTCTATCCTATGGTGGTACCTTTTTTGAAAAGGATTTTATTGTATTACCTCCCTCCCCACAAAACTAGTTTATATTCATATATCTTTTGGGGATGTGAAACATCAAGCTAAAGAGATTTAAATCGCCAAATTTTAAATGTTAATTTTTTTAATTAGGAGATTTATTTTACTACTTGGAATATATTTTGTAAATCTGTTTCTTAAAACTTTGTATATTGCATTTTGTTTTACCTAGAGACATCCTTTTAAATACAATTACATTTTTATAATAGTAATATGAACTTATTGTAGAAAATGTGAACAGTTTATAAAATATAAAGGAGGAAATCAATACACATAATCCCATCACCCAGAGAGAGAATTTAGGCTAATATTTTTTATACCCTCCTAATGTTTGTTTCAACAAAACAAACATGGTCAACAAAAGAGTGCAAAATGCAGTACTTGGATGCAGTCTCAAAAACGACAGAATGATCTCTGCTTGTTTCCCAGGCAAACCATTCAATATCACAGTAATCCAAGTCTATGCCCCAACCAGTAACACTGAAGAAGCTGAAGTTGAATGGTTCTATGAAGACCTACAAGACCTTTTAGAACTAACACCCAAAAAAGATGTCCTTTTCATTATAGGAGACTGGAATGCAAAAGTAGGAAGTCTAGAAACACCTGGAGTAACAGGCAAATTTGGCCTTGGAATACGGAATGAAGCAGGGCAAAGGCTAATAGAGTTTCGCCAAGAGAACACACTGGTCATAGCAAACACCCTCTTCCAACCACACAATAGAAGACTTTACACATGGACATCACCAGATGGTCAACACCGAAATCAGATTGATTATATTCTTTGCAGCCAAAGATGGAGAAGCTCTATACAGTCAGCAAAAACAAGACCAGGAGCTGACTGTGGTTCCGATCATGAGCTCCTTTTGCCAAATTCAGACTTAAATTGAAGAAAGTAGGGAAAAGCACTAGACCATTCAGGTATGACCTAAATCAAATCCCTTATGTTTATACAGTGGAAGTGAGAAATAGATTTAAGGGCCTAGATCTGATAGATAGAGTGCCTGATGAACTATGGACTGAGGTTCGTGACATTGTACAGGAGACAGGGATCAAGACCATCCCCATAGAAAAGAAATGCAAAAAAGCAAAATGGCTGTCTGGGGAAGCCTTACAAATAGCTGTGAAAAGAAGAGAAGCGAAAAGCAAAGGAGAAAAGGAAAGATATAAGCATCTGAATGCAGAGTTCCAAAGAATAGCAAGAAGAGATAAGAAAGCCTTCCTCAGCAATCAATGCAAAGAAATAGAGGAAAACAACAGAATGGGAAAGACTAGAGATGTCTTCAAGAAAATTAGAGATACCAAGGGAACATTTCATGCAAAGATGGGCTCAATAAAGGACAGAAATGGTATGGACCTAACAGAAGTGGAAGATA
>NW_011494707.1:3331573-3332536 GCF_000754665.1 Bison bison bison | reverse complement strand
GATACCAAGGGAACATTTCATGCAAAGATGGGCTCAATAAAGGACAGAAATGGTATGGACCTAACAGAAGTGGAAGATATTAAGAAGAGGTGGCAGGAATACACAGAAGAACTGTACAAAAAAGATCTTCATGACCCAGATAATCATGATGGTGTGATCACTGACCTAGAGCCAGACATCCTGGCATGTTAAATCAAGTGGACCTTAGAAAGCATCACTACGAACAAAGCTAGTAGATGTGATGGAATTCCAGTTGAGCTATTTCAAATCCTGAAAGATAATGCTGTGAAAGTGCTGCACTCAATATGCCAGCAAATTTGGAAAACTCAGCAGTGGCCACAGGACTGGAAAAGGTCAGTTTTCATTCCAATCCCAAAGAAAGGCAATGCCAAAGAACGCTCAAACTACCACACAATTGCACTCATCTGACATGCTAGTAAAGTAATGCTCAAAATTCTCCAAGCCAGGCTTCAGCAATATGTGAATTGTGAACTTCCAGATGTTCAAGCTGGTTTTAAAAAAGGCAGAGGAACCAGAGACCAAATTGTAAACATCCACTGGATCATCGAAAAAGCAAGAGAGTTCCAGAAAAACCTCTATTTCTACTTTATTGACCATGCCAAAGCTTTTGACTGTGTAGATCACAGTCAACTGTGGAAAATTCTGAAAGAGATAGGAATCCCAGACCACATGACCTGCCTCTTGAGAAACCTATATGCAGGTCAGGAAGCAACAGTTAGAACTGGACATGGAACAACAGACTGGTTCCAAATAGGAAAAGGAGTACATCAAGGCTGTATATTGTCACCCTGCTTATTTAACTTCTATGCAGAGTACATCATGAGAAACGCTGGGCTGGAAGAAACACAAGCTGCAATCAAGATTGCTGGGAGAAATCTCAATAACCTCAGATATGCAGATGACACCACCCTTATGGCAGAAAGTGAAGAGGAACTAAAAAGC
>NW_011494707.1:3331061-3331473 GCF_000754665.1 Bison bison bison | reverse complement strand
AAGAAAGTGAAAGAGGAGAGTGAAAAAGTTGGCTTAAGCTCAACATTCAGAAAACGAAGATCATGGCATCCGGTCCCATCACTTCATGGCAAATAGATGGGAAACAGTTGAAACAGTGTAAGACTTTATTTTTGGGGGCTCCAAAATCACTGCAGATGGTGCCTGCAGCCATGAAATTAAAAGACGCTTGCTCCTTGGAAGGAAAGTTATGACCAACCTAGATAGCATATTCAAAAGCAGAGACATTACTTTGCCAACAAAGTTCCGTCTAGTCAAAGCTATGGTTTTTCCAGTGGTCACGTATGGATGTGAGAGTTGGACTGTGAAGAAGGCTGAGCACTGAAGAATTGATGCTTTTGAACTATGGTGTTGGAGAAGACTCTTGAGAGTCCCTTGGACTGCAAGGAGATCC
>NW_011494707.1:3310772-3330961 GCF_000754665.1 Bison bison bison | reverse complement strand
GCGAAGAGTTGACTCATTGGAAAAGACTCTGATGCTGGGAGGGATTGGGGGCAGGAGGAGAAGGGGACGACAGAGGATGAGATGGCTGGATGGCATCACTGACTCGATGGACGTGAGTCTGAGTGAAATCCGGGAGTTTGTGATGGACAGGGAGGCCTGGCGTGCTGCAATTCATGGGGTCGCAGAATCGGACATGACTGAGTGACTGAACTGAACTGAACTGAACTGAATGTTTGTTTCTTTATAAGGAGATCATGTAGCAAGTACAGTGTTAGTTTAATGTATCGACTATGTATTGTAAGAAATAAGAGGAGAGAGATCTCACTGTGCAGAGGAGGCCACATTCTGTAGACCCTAAATTTTTACATAGTAAAAAGTTGCCAATGAAGTACAAGCACACCTTACCCTGCCTCCCACTCCACAAATCGATCTCTCTTTTCTGTCTCCAGACCCAGATATATACAATTCTATATTCTACATAATTCACTAATCTATATAGTTATTTTCTCACGCTAATAATAGCTCTTTGAAAACATTTTAATAGTTATATAATATTCCAGATTTACAGATGTGCTATGACTTAAGAATTTCTCTGTCTAGGGATATTTAGATTGTTAGAATATTTTGTCAGAGATATATACTCAGCTATAGGAAGCAATCCAGGTGTGGGAGCTTAGTGCTAGACCCATACAGGTACTTGCTACTGCCACTACATACATGGAAAGTCATTCCTTTTGTTTATAAAGAGCTTCCCTGTGCAATCTTAAAGAATTAGTATTTCTAGAGCTATAAACCATGATGAAAAAGGGACAGTTTAGGCCAGAGAGGGAATCAGTGAACTTTTACAAGTGTATGTTATTTAACTTACTCTACTCAATTCCACAAGGTAGAAAGTATTAATCCCATTTTATAATTGAGAAATTAATATTTATGCTTAAGCAGATGGCTCAGATGGTAAAGCATCTGCCTACAATGCGGGAGACCCAGGTGCAATCCCTAGGTCGGAAAGATCTCCTGGAAAAGGAAATGGTAACCCACTCCAGTACCCTTGCCTGGAAAATCCGATGGACAGAGAAGACTGGTAGGCTACAGTCCATGGGGTCGCAAAGAATCAGACACGACTGAGCAGTTTAGGCCAGAGAGGGAATCAGTGAACTTTTACAATATATTTTATTTAACTTACTGTACTCAATTCCACAAGGTAGAAGGTATTAATCCCATTTTATAATTGAGAAATTAATGTTTAATATGAACTCCAAAAAAGAAATTTTCTTAATGGACCGTAGTTGCTTCTGTACAAGTTTCAATAACTGACTCTGCTGTAGTAGACGATTCTTTGCTTGTTTTTTCAGCTAATGGAACAGAATGAAAATACTACCCTGAAGTTGGATATACTCAGGGTTGAAATGTAACCCTTTTCGGTATTTTAACAACCAGCAAATTGCCCCATCTAACTTTTTTTGTAACTTCTGGAAATGTTTAGAACTTTCCTTTAAATATGTTACAGAGAAAACAGAGTGTTTTCCCGAAGTAGTATTAATTCATTAATCTGAACACAGATTCAGAATAGTCACATTTTTTTAACTGGTTCATATTTTTGTCACAACATTAGGTCTGTGTTTTAAATGGCAATCTATTTCCAAAATTATATTTTCTTTAGGAATCCTTCACCAGAATTTGATAATGTTTCATGGCTTCCTTCAGCCCATGATATGAACTGAAGTTTGGAGAAACTTTTTGATTTGCTCTTAGTTCTTCCTAGTCAATTCATATACTTCAGGAATGGTAAAAACACTTGAAGAATATTGTAGAATCCCACTTACATGAGGTATAAAAATAGACAAGTTCATTGAGACAGAAAGAACAGTAGTTGCCAGGGACTGTTGGGAGGGAAAATTGAGGAGCTATTATTTCATAAGTTCAGAATTCCTGTCTGGCTTGAATGAGTTCTGGAAAGTGATAGTCGTGATGGTTGCCCAACATTGTGAATATACTTAATGCCAAAATGGTAAATTTTGTTATATCTATTTTATTATAATTATAGAAATATATCTAGAACAGGCAAGAAATATTTTTCTCATTCCTCTTCTGACTTGAGAATGTTTAGGCACTAGACTCTGGAGTCTGAATTTTGTGAAAATCTCCTTAAATTATCAACCCATTTGACTAGCTTTCATTCAGTATGTCCCCAAATTATTATTACCACAAAAGCTTTTTAACATAGCACAAATAATCCTTAGAAATTCTTCCATGAAACCATTTTTGGAAATGGTACTTTGTAGAGTGAGCATGTGCATATACATGGGAAAATGATGCCCTCTCTCACCCTCATTTTAATGAATATATTTAGTTTTTTTAAATGAAAATGTTCCTGTCTTTTCAACATATTCCTTTTCCTTGCTGAAATGTTGTAATGTTCTGTTCTTCATCCAGATGCTGGGTACAGTGGTGTGTTCAATTTGTGAAATATGATTGAGTGGTTTACTTGTAAGTTGTACTTAAATACATTTATTTTGTTTTCTTATATTATAATAAAAAGTTTAAAAAGAAAAAAAAAAAGAATGGCTCATAAAAAATCATAAAGCATTAGAATTGATGTTGTTCATCTGAAAATAGAACTGTCTGAAAACCAAGTTCTACTGAAAAAAGTGGACTAGGGCAAAAAAAAAAAAAGAATTCATTTACACACCCACAAATTGCAGTTGTGGGAGTCATCTTCTGCTGCTTCTAAGTCGCTTCAGTCGTATCCGACTCTGTGCGACCCCATAGACGGCAGCCCACCAGGCCCCTCCGTCCATGGGATTTTCCAGGCAAGAGTACTGGAGTGGGGTGCCATTGCCTTCTCCAGGGAGTCATCTAGTTAATCCTTAATAAAAGAAGGTTTTCTGAGTGGTTATCCTCATTTTAATTTTTTCATAAAAAGATAAATTAGTGCTTTATTTTGTAGCCTCAATGCAAATTTATACTACAGTGAGATACCACTTCACATGCACTATATGGCTATAATCAATAAGACAATAACAAGTACTATTCGTGATACGGAGAAACTGGAGAGAATGTAGAACATTGCTTATGAGATTATAAAATAGTACCCTTTGGAAAACAGTTTGTGGTGGTTTCTTAAAAAGTTAAACACACGTTTACTATATGACTCAGCACTTTCACTCATGGAGATATTTAATCCAAGAGAAATGAAACATGTCTATACAAAAATAATAAAAAACAAATATTTGTAGCAGTATTATTCACAATAGCCCAAAAGTAGAAGCAATTCAAATAGCCATCAACTAGTAAATGGGTAAATAAGATGTTTTCACATCCATCTCTTAGGATGCTGTTTAGTAACAAAAAGGGAATAAACTACTGATACATGTTACAACATGAACACAAGAGACTACATTTCTGTGAAATGGAATTTTTTACCTTTGAAAATGTAAATGTCCAGACATTAGGCTGGGAGATAGACAGGAAATGTTTGCTAAGTTTCAGTTGGACATCTGGTGTTCAAAATAAAAAGGAAAAGAGACTGTCCTTCTTTAGGACCTCCACCTATGCTCTTCCCTCTACCAGAAAAGCTGAAAAGTTCTGCCTCTTCTTTATTGGGCTAATACATGCCAGCACTTCAGGTATTAACTTAAATGTTGTATCTTCAGAGGAACTGTGTCCTTACCTCACAATTCAATCAAGTCTCATTGTGATATTATCTTCTACCACCCCTTGCTGTCTGTTAGTAGCATTTATCACAACTGTAAATCATTCATTTATCCAACAAGCATATGCAATTGAGCCACCTCCTACACGCCAGGCACTATTCTTGTCTTGGACTATAGAAGAAAGCAAAGCATGGAGCACATCCTAGTGGGGAGAGACAGATAATGAACAATTAAGCAAATATGCAATACATGAAGATATGATAAGTGGTAGGGAGTATAGTAGAACATGGTGAGAGAAAAGTTTGGGGAGGGATGTCTTTATATAGTGTCTTCAGGAAAATTATAATAAGGTGACATTTGAGCAGAGTTTGAATGAAGAATACACATTTCAAAGAGTATACCTTTCAAAGTTAATGGTGTCTTCTTTTTCTTGATAAATTCCGGTCCTATAAATCAATATTCTTAAATTTTGAATGGTTTGTGTTGTATCTGGTAATTCTTCAAAATAAGAGATACAGAAAATGCAGACAATTTAATCTCTTGCCAGATCATATTTGTGAATTTGTATTCTGTAGCATCTTATTACAATCACACTGGCAAGTTAGAAAACATTAGCATTTTCTCCAAAGTATCAGAATCATTTTACATTGTTACCAAATTCCATCCTACCACTATAAACTTACAAAAAACCAAAACAGTGGTAATTTCTTTGGCAGAGATGGCAAGGAATAAGAAAAAAGCCTAATTTATTAAAACTGAAAAAATTAATTTTTAGCCATAATGAATATTGAGACTTTCTTAAACATCATACAAACACAGTTGTCACTACTCCCCTTCCCTTCCTCCCAGGTACGTAAGTTTCCAGTCTATTTGTTTTGATGTTTAGTTTTTATATCTGTACAGAGCCATATATTACCTGTCTAGAATTATTTTTTAATTGGTAAGGACATTCTTGTATATTTTCAGAGATAGGAGATCACTTTTATGACCTCTCTCTCCCTTACCCTCAGTTATTTCTTTTTTTGATTCATGTTTATTTGTTTAAATTTATTTATTTTTAATTGAAGGATAATTGCTTTACAATATTGTGTTGGTTTCTGCCATACATCAAGATGAGTCAGCCATAGGTATACATATGTCCCCTCCCTCTTGAAGCTCTCTCTCACCTCCCTTCCCATCCCACTCCTCTAGGTTGTCACAGAGCACCAGCTTGAGCTCCCTGCCTCATGCAGCAAATCCCCACTGGCTATCTGTTTTACTTACAGTAATGTATATGTTTCCATGCTGCTCTCTCCATTCATCCCCCCTGCCCTTCTCCCCCTGTGTCCACAAGTCTGCATCTCCATTGCTGCCACGCAAATAGGTTCATCAGTACCATCTTTCTAGATTCCATATATATGCGACAATATACATCATTTGTTTTTCTCTTTCTGATTTACTTCACTCTGTATAATAGGCTCTAGGTTCATCCACTTCATTAGAACTGACTCAAATGCATTCCTTTTTATGGCTAGTAATCATGGCATCTGGTCCCATCACGTCATGGCAAATAGATGGGGAAACAATAGAAAGAGGAGAGACTTTTTTTTCTTGCGCTCTAAAATCACTGCAGATGGTGACTGCAGCCTTGAAATTAAAAGACACTTGCTCCTTGGAAGAAAAGCTATGACCAACCTAGACAGCATACTTAAAAAGCAGAGACGTTATTTTGCCAGCTGAGATCTGTCTAGTCAAGGCTATGGTTTTTCCAGTGGTCGTGTATGGGTGTGAGAGTTGGACTGTGAAGAAGGCTGAGCACCGAAGAATTGATGCTTTTGAACTATGGTATTGGAGAAGACTCTTGAGAGTCCCTTGGACTGCAAGGAGATCCTACCAGTCCATTCTAAAGGAGATCAGTCCTGGGTGTTCATTGGACGGAATGATGCTAAAGCTGAAACTCCGGTACTTTGGCCACCTCATGCGAAGAGTTGACTCATTGGAAAAGACCCTGATGCTGGGAGGGAGTGGGGGCAGGAGGAGAAGGGGATGACAGAGGGTGAGATGGCTGGATGGCATCACTGACTGGATGGACATGAGTTTGAGTAAATTCCGGGAGTTGGTGATGGACCTGGAGGCCTGGCGTGCTGCGATTCACAGTGTCGCAAAGAGTCAGACACGCCTGAGCGACCAAACTGGAACTGTATAGCTCAGTTGGCAAAGAATCCACCCGCAATGCAGGAGACCCCAGTTCAGTTCCTGGGTCAGAAGTATTCTTGGGCTTCCCTTGTTCCTCATCTAGTAAAGAATCCCCCTGCAGTGTGGAAGACCTGGGTTTGATCCCTGGGTTGGGAAGATCCCCTGGTGAAGGGAAAGGCTACCCACTCCAGTATTCTGGCCTGGAGAATTCCATGAACTGTATAGTCCATGGGGTCGCAAAGAGTCAGACAAACTCAGCGATTTTCACTTTCATAGCCTGTTTATCACTAGCTGACATTTGGGCATAACTGCAGTATGCTAAAACCCATATTTAATTTATGCATTTAACATGAATTTGTCCATGAACTGTTTTACCTGGGAAGGTATCAATCAGAAAAACAAAAAATGCATATGTATTGTTTCGGTTTCATTTTTGTTTCCTGACAAATACTACCTTAATTTTATTTCTTCAGAATAAAATTTTTAGGCATTTTTATAATAGAAACTCTCTTTAAAATCTAGGACTAATTACAGAGCCTTATTTTGCCTTTTGGAGAAGGAAATGGCAACCCACTCCAGTATTCTTGCCTGGAGATTCCTAGGGATGGAGGAGCCTGGTTGGCTGCCATCTATGGGGTCGCACAGAGTCGGACACGACTGAGGCAACTTAACATTCATGCATGTGTTGGAGAAGGAAATGGCAACCCACTCCAATATTCTTGCCTGGAGAGTCCTAGGGACAGGTCGCACAGAGTCAGACACGACTGAAGCAACTTAGCAGCAGCAGTAGCATTTTGCCTTTAAATGTGGTTTAATTCATTATTACAAAGTGATTCCAGGGATGTTGTAATCTGCATAATCCAGAACCTATCATCACAGGTATGTTTAAGTAGGAACTCCATGAATCTCTGGGGAAATGTACTACAGCCCCTTAAAACTGCTAATTTGAATCTAATTCAACAAGTCAAGATTTTCAAACAAAAATT
This sequence comes from Bison bison bison, assembly GCF_000754665.1. Lineage (NCBI taxonomy): Eukaryota > Metazoa > Chordata > Mammalia > Artiodactyla > Bovidae > Bison > Bison bison. The sequence continues at coordinate 3,324,147 of NW_011494707.1, read as the reverse complement.
TAGAGGGAAGAACAGTTCTAACTCTTAGAAATAGCCTTTAGAAGCAGAAAACCTCCTTGCTATTTGAGGAAGGAGGTGTTTGAGCTTTTTTCTCATAGGCTGGTTTGTGGACTTCTAGAAAGCAGTGTCATATTGTCCTCTTGACTCAGCCCCAGAGAAAGTTTTCACAATACCCTTCATCATCATAGACTGCTCTTTCTGATCCTCTGTCTAAATCATGTTAGGTGTCGGGTAGTTACCACCGCTCCCTAATCCTCATCAAACTACAGTAGGTGATCCTGCTATGTGCAGCCCTGGTACCTATATTGTTCCATTCACATAGTTCACATAGCAGGACACTAAGGCAAATCATAGTTGCTTATTCAAAGCTTAATAAACCTTAATGATTTTCTAGTCCAGGCCTCTCATGTCACACATTGGGAAATTGAGTCCCAAATGGTTGTTATTTGCCCAAATCGCATAACAGAACAGAAACTAAATCACACGGTTCAAAAAAGTCTGTGAGTTTGGAACTCAGGTTGGTTGACAGCACTGAAGGTTTTTTGTTTTTGTTTTGTCCTTATCCATATCAGCTGCAATGAAGTTTCCAGTCCCTAAAAGAAGTGAGGCAAAGCTGCCCACAGAACTACTCGGTCATGAACTAAAGAAAGACAACAGTCAAGCCAAAATAACTAAAAAAAAAAAAAAGATTGATAGTATTTTAAATCTGAATCTGTATACAAATGTTAAAAGTTTCATGAAAGTATAAACATGTCCTATTTTTCTTGCTGTACTTTTTCCATTTTATAATTGGATCAGCTCCCTAATTTTAATCATTTTAATATTAATAGTGAGGATAATGATGATGTTTGTTCCACTAGAATGTGACCCACAAGAGAGCAGAGACCATGCTTGTTTGTTGGCTTTGGTCTGCCCAGCACCCAGCACAGGGCAATTAGTGTAATAATTAAAAATGATGACTCCTCAAGGAATTCCAAAAACTCTAAAGAGTTCATTTTAAAAAAATAACATTGAATCTTATCAATCTAGAAGATCAACTTAATAAAACCTTTAGTGTTTTTATTTCCTGTTTGTTGTCTGAGTAAGCTTATGTTTGTTTTTCTCCTCAGTTTCATTGAAATTAATATTCTTTTTCAATAGTGAATTAACAAATTAGTATGATAAAATTCACTCTGATGAAGAGAAAGCTGCCACTCAGTAGAAGAAAAACCAAATAGATCAATATAGTTGCAGAGGATCGTATCCAAAGAATAGACCTTCCAACCAAAAGGTTGAAAACTATAAAATCAAATGTATTGCATTTCTGTATATTTTCATATGATTAGTTAAGTCTAATAATCTTTGTTTTGCCTATGTGACATAAATCTTGATCCAGCAAATATTACTCTTTAATTCAATTTTATATGTTACTTTATAATCAAATCCAAGATGTTATAAAGACATTGAGTTTTCAACTTCTAGTTTCCCACTTAATTGTTTTTCTCTTATCCAGTATTGAGAAGCAGCAGTTCTCCTGAAACAGCTCTTGGATTTTTTCAACAGATGGAAGTTTATCTTAGATCAAAACAAAGCTTCTGTTTCAGTGTAGTCCTGCCTAAAGGCAGGAGAATGGACTAGAAGACTTCTTAAAGTCCCCTCCATATCCCTATATTTTATTTGCAAATGTCACTGCTTTTTAGTGAGTTAAAATAGATGGAGTCTACAGTGCTCATATAAAAGAAGATAGAATATACTTTTCTCAACTATCATGCTTTGTTAAGTCATTTTTGCCCTTGTTTTTGAAAACTTGGGCCTTAGTAATATAATAAACAAATGTAATACTTAAAGTAAACTTACTGTTTCTCAACCCTTTAGAAAAAAGTTCTTATTTCTCCACTTTATAGTTGTATTGTTCCTATGTTATTTGTATTGTAATTGTATTGCCAAATCAGGTGTGAGATTAGATGTTGGATGTTACATGTAATCTGCACAGAAATCAAATTATTTAACCTCTAAGCCCACAATACCCCCTCCTGCTGGTTTGCTGTTAAATATTCAGTATGTTCTTGTCATGAATACAAATGGAGGACAAATTAGAATCTACAGACAGCTGACCTGAGCTTCAGATTAGAGACTGGGGGGCTTGTGCTGTTTTAAATGTTTTAATTATCATAGTCCCAGTAGCCAGTTGAAGGACACACATAAAATCATTTTTTAACAAAAGAAAAAGAAAAAGAAAAGCTTCATCTTCCTTCTTCTTAATATGAATGTTTGAGTATGATTACATTTGCACTTCCATTGGAACTGTGCTAATTTGCTGCATTAAATTAGGTCTATTAGTAGTAAGAATTTTTTAAACCTTTAAACATTTACAGTTTTATTTTCAGTTGGCATGTGTCTTCCATATAGGGAAGGTGATACATATTCCTCAGTTTATTTCAAACAGTAGATCTGTGTTTACTTGTAAAGCCTAATTTAGACAACAGGTCTGGCAGTTCATAATTAATATGGTGAAAATGTGTAAGAATAATGGACCAGTTTAGATGTGATAACATGTATTTGTACAGTAAAGCACAGAGCACTGAAGTAAAATGAGCTAGAAAGATCATTCTTGGAATTTAAAATATTTAATGTTTCATTAAATATTTTTAAGATTTATTTTTAAGTATTACTGCTTAATTAAAAACATTTCCAATTTAGAGTTGAAAAGGTATGAAGTAAGTAGAATGTTGTATTAGATGATGAAATAAAATTTTAATGGCCGTTTACATAGCAAAGAAATACACTTTGAATCTTTAAAAAGAAATACAAGTAAATTTTTTATCTTAAAAGTAACTTTATATTAATATTCATTCTCAAGATTACATTATTCTGATGTCTACAGTCTTGAATTTGCAATTTTTGTTTCTTGTATATGTTTGTCTAATGTTGATTTGATTAGTTATGGCTGACTAGTAAGCAGTGAAACATTTTTATATACTCTTGGGAAATAAATTTGGCAGAAAATCAGCATGAGTAGATTTAATTATCACTCTGAGACCTTTTCCTTTTCTAGCTTAGTGATCCTGAAACTCCATGTGTCTCACTGAAATCTGTGTGGACGCTAAGCTTCGCTTCCCAATTTGTTCCTCCACGCAATGATAAGCCAAGCAATTACTGGTTTATTGATTTTTCATCATGGTAAATTTAAAGTTGATTTTTTCCTGAAAAGGCAGGGGTGATTAAGTGTTTCCCCTCGGTTTAGTACAAGAGAGCTATGTGGCAGAATCTAATATCCTGAGGTCAACCTCTGCAGGCAGATAATACGGTGTCTTGGCCACGTGTTAAAGAGAGAAATCAGGGCTACAAATGTGATAGGATATATGTGGAGACAGTTTAATTTGCTCCATTTATATGAACAAGTCATGTGGCACATGCTTGGAAAACATCATTTTGAATGGGCTTAGAAGTGAGGGCCACGTGGGCAGAAAGAATGAGTGAGTACAAACAAAAATGATGTTATTGGCTATTAGGGGAATTTCACTGTCATTTTTAAATGAAAATAAGTAAACCTTTGGTATATAAGATGTTCAAAATATAGAGTGAAATCTACATATACCATTATGAAGATTTGCTGGTCTGTAAAATGTAAAATAGATAGGCTGTCATGTAAGAGAATTATGATTAAGCTCTGCATACTAGTTTTAAAAATATATAGTACATTCTGATCTCTTCAGGCAGTTCTCTAGCAGCAGTATATTTTTGTGTTTTTCAAAGGTAGCCATTTTTTAATCAAATATTCAATGCTTGATTCCAAAATAATCTACAAAATTCTTTAGCAACATTTGGAAAAATACTAGTTCATAGAAGTTATTAATTACTAGTTGTAAATAGGAGTATAGATAAATAAATAGGTAGACATTGTTGTGGGAAACCTCAAATGTGAGAATGGCAAGAAAACTCATCAGTAACTGGATTGAATATTTACTATAATTCTTATGAGAAATGGAAATGTTATAGTTTTAGCTTTTCCAGTTACAGCAAGCAAATACATTCACTAGAACATAAAATAGAAGATGCAGTTTTCTATGTGGTAGTTTTTCTTAATCTAGTATTAAAAGCTAAATATTTTACAAAAATGTTGAACAAATTTAACCTGGTCCTGAATCTACAGAGCCCATTTTTCAACTGGTTTTATTATTTTGCAGTTTAATTCCTCAATATTTACTCATTACCAATCCATGTTATTATATGTATATTTTATCAGTGTGATTCAGAAAGATTTTAATTGTGTTCCCCTGATAACCTAAGAATGATGATTGTTGGCTGCTTTGTGTATCTTGTTTACTAAAAAGTCCACTTGTTTGTGTCATCAATCATTACTTGAAGTTAATTGTAGATCATATTTTTGGTGAATAACTGAAATAATTCCTCATTTTTAATATTCAGATGCTTTTATTTCTAAAAACTAATGAACATTTAAATCCCTCTGAAACAATGGTGCTAAAGGCAAATATTTTATGTTAAGCGAAACTTACTTCTGATTCTAATATATCTTTTACAATCTTCCACAAAGGATATAATATAAATATATTAAGATCATGAATACCAGCTGTTCTCTCACTAAGCACTAAAACTTCACATGCCACCAGAGGTCTGCTTCTGATTGTGTCCTTTCCTATGGATTAAAACGCATGTGGCTAGAAAGAGATTACACTTTGCAATCAGGAACCCCCTTACTTCCTCAGTGTATGAGCTCTGAAGTTTTGTAGATTTTTTTTTCCCCCTCACATCTGACAGTAACTGTCTGGCTACTTTTTGAAACTGGTGACTCTTCCACCTCAAAGTTACATTAGAAGGTTTGTGAATTATTTCTAGTCATGTGGTAGATTTACGTGAGCTCATCATTTTCCAGTACAGGTTGACTCTTTTAAGTTAGATGAGCATGAACTTCACTATTCTGAAGTTTTTATTTAAAGACATTTTCCTATAAAGCAATAAAATTTACAATAAAAAATTCTAGCTTCAATAAAAAAGTTTTCTACCTGGGTTGATGTGACGTCTACATGTGTGTAAATTATCCATACAGTACTTAAAGGCTTCTCTGGTAGCTCAGCTGGTAAAGAATCTGCCTGCAATGCGGGAGACCTGGGTTTGATCCCTGGGTTGGGAAGATCCCCTGGAGAAGGGAACAGCTTACCCACTCCAGTATTCTGGCCTGGAGAATTCCATGGACTTAAAGAAACTTAGGACATGATCTTAAAAAGCTTATTTTTAAGCATAACAGAAAAAATTTATTTTTCTTTCATCCAGTGAAAAATGGACCGTTTGTCAACCAATGGTTTGTCAATCAATGGTTATTTCTTCAAGTATTATGCAGTCCTGTACTACATCCTCATCCCTTCCCCAGAACAATTACAGATATTTTTGCACTAAGAAAATGGCAATACATTACCCTTTCTTTAAATGTCTTTGTCTGCTAACCTTCAAGTAAATGTTAGTTGATTTTCCAATGACTAATTGATAAATCACATTCTGATGCTCCTTCACCTGACTTCTAGTGTTGATTCACAGCAGTGACCACTTACACTTAATGGCTGTTTAAAGGGAGAGGTCAGTATGCAAACTGGATCTCTGCCTTCCTGTTTCATTCATATTCTTCCATTAGCAAACCCCCAAGTCTGTTTCAAGCACCAGGCTAAATGCTAGGGCTCTAAAGATAAATAAGACATGGTTCTTGCTCTAGTAAAGTTTGCAGCCTATTAGAGATGATATGTCATGTGCATAAATTAGTATAAAGCAAAGCAGAAATAAGCTTCAGTAAAGGAAGACAGGTAGACTGCCTGTGAGAAGGGGGAGATTACTTGCAGCTGAGAGAATTGGGGAATGCCTTGAGGAAATTGCTTACATTTTTCAAATCTGTCAATATGAACAAGCCTGGAGTAAACATGTAGGTGGTGGGGGAGCTGAGAGAACAGTTTTTGAGTTTATACCCAGTGCTGTTACCAGTGCTAGTACCTAAACATAGGTTATCTAATTTCAGTCCCACAACAACCCTATGAATTATGTATTTTCATTATATAAATAAGGAAACATGACAATTTAGTGACTTACTCAAGGTCCTACAACTAATAAGTAGTAACTAGCTGGAATTTGAAAATTCATATCCTAACTTTATATCTAGAGCTCTTTTTACTATTACTGTCAATTAGCCCACCTAGCAGTTGGACCTTGATCTTGACTTCCACAGCAACATGCTCTAAACTGTACCACTGCTTCCCAAGCCTGGCATACATCAGAATCACCTGAGAGCAATTTTTAAAATATTTCAACTCCAAGCACTTTATATTTTTTCTGAATTTTGAGGAAGTCAAACCAAGAGCCTATATATTTTCTTCAAGTTTCCCGAGTGCTTCTGATTTTTAACCAGCACTGCTGCACAAACAAGCATTTGGACACAACAGCTCTTATGCAGTTGAACTAACTAGTCACAATCATGATTTACCACATACAAGAATGGATAGATAGTCATGTGTTCATATTTATTCATATTTCTTTTTAACTAGTCACTGATTATTTAAATATTCAATGGCACAAGTTTGAAAGTGTCAAAATTTCCAATTTTTTAAAAAAATTTTCCAACAAAACTTACAGAATGAATGTCAGTAATTTGGAGGAAAACCCAGAAATAATAGTGGAGCACCCTCTTAAGAAAGGCCACCTCACAAATATCCCTGATAGCAGAGAGAACATTATTTTAAGCAAACGTATAGGCGTCTACAGTTCTTAAGTTGAAAGATTCAGAAAAGTTGTATTTTGAATATGGAAAAGTTTTGAGAATACCGTAGCCAGTTTGTTTCTCTTTGTCTTTTTGTGTATGTGCAAGAGTCATAGATAATTTTTTTAATAAATGTATTTATTTTAATTGGAGGCTAATTACTTTACAATATTGTAGTGGTAGTGTAGTGGTTTTTGCCATACATGGACATGAATCAGCCATGGGTGTACATGTGTCCCGCATCCTGAACCCCACCCCAGCCTCCCTCCCCATCCCATCCCTCAGGGTCATCCCAGTGCACTGGCCCTGAGCACCCTGTCTCATGCATCGAACCTGGACTGGCGATCTATTTCACATGTGGTAATATACATGTTTCAGTGCTATTTTCAACCTAAAAGAGCTCTTTTAATACGTAGAGATAAAGAATTCTAAGTATTAAGAAAGCATAGTGCCATAGATGGACAGCTTTTTCTTTCTTACTGAGGTATAAGAGAATTGTGTACTATAATCAATGGTATCTTAGATTTGATGAAATATATTAGTACCTGTATCACATTATTTTATTGTACAGTTTTATCATTTAATTTCTCTGTTGTGACCTGCCATGGTCAGCTCAGCAGTACTTCGTGATGATGACTAACAGGAGCCTATTTCTCAGCCCATGCTGAGCATGTTGGAAATTGTAGACATAAAGAGGAGTTGCTTAAGTATGAGATATTAGAGTATATTAAGATGTTATTTGAAACTTTAGTACCTCTAGCAAGCTATCTGTTATAGAAATAAAATTCCCTGATAATTTTGAAACTAAAATTAATTTTGTTTTTGACAGGTGAAAGAGTCCATTCCCACATTAACCTCTACTGCTAAATGAGTAGTTTATTTCTAACTAAGTTAAGTCTGGAGATGAGTCTCTTTGTTTAACACTTCTTAAAGTAAAAGTTAACATCCTACCTTTATCTAATTGCTATCAAAGACATTAGCCTATTTGGCTCTAGCATGATTCGATTGCATGAGGTCATGCAGCCTAGCTGTAATAACTTAAAGTGCTTCACTTGGTGATAAGAAAATATATTAAAATGCTCTCAGGTTCATTAGTTATTGCCTAAGGTCATGCTTTATGGTCTGTCCATTTACTAAAGTTAGTTGAAATAGCATTGACCTGAAATCACATTTTTAAGTCTTTCAATATAAGAAACATTAAATTTTAAGAAATGGTGTTTGTATTTTAATCCACTTAAAGAAAAATTATTTATTTTCGTTTTTACCACTTGTAGAGGAGTTGGAAATATATTTAATGATATCTTGTCACTAGAATATACTTAAAACCTTTAACAACAACAGCAACAAAAACTGCTGTACAAATGAGTGGCTTTGATTTAATTTCATTTTTACTATGATTTGAAATCCTTCTCTATACTTTCATAAATAACCAAATGAGAGCAGGTCCCTCCAAGTCCACCCTTTGTGTCCCTCATGACCATGTGCTGCTTCATTAGGCCGGCTCAACCACCTGGTGTGGAATCTTTGGTCTCAGGAGACTCTCTCAACATCTGGCATTAGCTATGATCTTTGTATATGTATGCTTAATCTTTTTATTGACATTTTGTAAGAAAAAAAGAATGTGGGACAAATTAGGAAGATGTATAGAACAATATAAAATAAAGCTGTGGTGTATCCATGATGCCATAATATTTTATAGTATATAGAAGGAACAAAGCAATAGAAGATCAGTAAGTATGTAAAGGTAATTTAGAACTTAGCATGATATTTATGATATAAAATATATATTTATTTTATGCAAGATATTGTTGGTTGAGTTGTTAATCTTGGGTCAAACTCCATTTATCCTTAACAAGAAATTATATATTCATATTTCAATCAGCATTAAACTGTTACAGCTGTTTAGTACCATTTATAATAGGTTAAAACAATTAAGATGATTTCATGGTAAAATAGGAAAAGGGTTTGGCATCTTATTAACTTTCTGAAAGATAATGTAGTTGAGTTTCTGAACTAGGGAATATGGAGATAACGTATAAAAGTGTTTTCTTATCACACAAAAAAACAAAGAACAGTGTCTATTATGTCCTGAAAAAAAGTAAAAGGAGTTAGTGGGTAACTATTAATATAACTGAACTAGTTACAATGAAAATGAAAGTGCTGTGCTTGTTTTTAATTGAAAATCTATTTCTTTATTAGTTTAAGAATTGTTAATAAATAGAACAAAGAACAACAAATACTCTATGTTATCACATAGGTAGAATCTAAAAACTAAATGTATATAACAAAACACAAACAGACTCACACATATAAAGACAAGCTAGTGATTACCAGTTGGGAAAGGGAAGGTCAAAGGGATGAGATAGGGCTGTGGAATAAGAGACACAAAGTGCTATGTATAAAATAAATAAGCAGCAAGGATATAGTATACAGTGCAGGAAATCATAGCCATTGTTTTATAATAACTTGAAATGGAGTATAATCTGTAAAAATATTGAATGACTATTGTACACTTGAAGCTAATGCAATATTGTGAGTCAACTATACAACAAAAACATTTTAAATAATAAAAACAAATTATTTTTAGTATAATTTTTAAAATTATCCTATGTATTTGAAATGAGACAAAACAGGCACCTTGTGCACAAAATGAAAGCAGCTTTTAGTGATGTGTTGTTCTTTTGTTTATATATTTATACAGTCCTTCTTTGTAGTAGTATTTAATATTTTTATTAGAAGCAAATGAAGAGTGAATTATCAAACAAGGTATGGGTGTCATCCGTAACTATTTAATTTAGATAAAGTAAACATTAGACTCCATAATGTATATACTTACGGTATGGGACAATGTTGAGATCATATGTAATAGACCTGTAGGTGAATAGAGAGAAATTTCTGCCTGGAGCCCAGGAGATGGAGACTGACTCTGATCTCAATCTGCTGACCTGCTGAGTGATCTTGATTAGTGTTCATATTATACATGTACAGCTAAGATTGTGAAGATTGTGCAGCTATTAAACGCATTGCGTTTTTAACTTAATGGGACAAAGATTAACAGCGGCATTGAGCACTAATTTAATATAACAGATTCACTAAGTGTAATTTTAGCAGTTGAAGACAAACCTCTCTAATAATGGGAGGGTGGGGGGGAGTGGAGACATCATTTATTATTCTGAAACTTAAGTGAGGTCAGCACATTAAATGATATAAAACTTTTGTTTTTCAATGATTATCTTTTGCTGCTCTATTTTGAGATCAGCTGAAACTGGTAATTTTATCATGGTTTTCTCAGTAATGTGATTTATATAATAAATATCTCATTTCCTGTTGTCTACTAGGAGATGGGCCAGAAGAAAGAACTCTAAAAGAAATAAATAATAGCTATAGCAACCCTTTTACTACAAACTTCTGTACCTATTAGACTTTTTTTTTATGGTAAATTCAAAATTGAGAAGTGTTCTTAATGTAGGTTCCTAATTAAGTAGGTATAGAATACCATATTTGTGGGGTAACTTAAACTGGCTTTTTCACAGCCACATAGTTCAGTTAATTTCAGAATTATCCAGGATTATGAGAATGCCAGGTTTTTTGTTTTGGGTTTTGTTTTGATTTTCTCTGCTCTTTAGATCCCAGTGAAGAATGTTAAGGATTTCAATATGTGACCATGTTAAAATTCTATGTTTTTAACTGATTACCAACTGAAATGGGACTTTATAGCTTAAAAGTTTAGATTGATTTAGTTAACCACTTTGAGTATATAACAATTTTAACATTATTAGACAAATACTGTCATCTTTAATTGTCAAATTATATGCCAAAATAATGAGAGTAAAGGTAAGTTTGTAATTTTCACGTATGATCAAAGAAGGACTTCCTTGGTGACTCAGATGGTAAAGATCTGCTATAATACAGAAGACCCAGGTTCACTCCCCTGGAGAAGGAAATGACAACCCAGTCCAGTATTCTTATCTGGAGAATTCCACGGACAGAGGAGCCTGGTGGGCTGTAGTCCATGGGGGTCACGAAGAGTCGGACATGACTGAGTGACTAACACACACACACACACACACACACACACACACACACCCCTGAGATCACAGAACATGCCAACAGTGGAAACCTTTAGTACTTTGACACCTGGTGGTATGAGTTGGAACATTCTGAATAAAACGTTCTTATGTTCTTTATGCAGGAGTTTTGCTTTCTTTGTATAATACAAAAATAAGGGTGCTATTTTGATATGGTGAAGAGAATTTTTCATCTCTCAGTAGTAAGTATTTCTTCATGAAGTTTGTTTTAAAAAAAAAAAGAGCTTTTAAGTTGTATTTATTTAATACAAGCCTTTCCTAGTAGTGTTAGATAATGTAGTGTTAAATAGTGCTAAATAAATAATGACAGTTTTTACAGTTACAGTGTGTTTTCAATCAAATAGTACTCTCATTCTGAAACTGGACAATTCTGAACAAATTTAGCCAGAGCTGCTCTTGGGTAGTTTTCATTACAGGATGCTCTCTAGATAGCTGCAAGTGGTATAGGAAATTGATCTAAATGTGTTCTGCTCTAGGACATACTCCAGAAACAGGCTACGGGGGAAACGGGGCTGGGGGGTGTTTGCTTGTTATTTTCCCTTCCTTTTTTTTTTCCTCTAAGTAAATTGCCAGTAAACTCTGGTTAAATGGCTTCTATTCTTAGATACTTTTCAAGTTACCTTTTTCTTCCAAGTGCCATTTTGTTTCATCCCTTTACCTTTAGAATTAAGTCACAAAATGATAGATCTAGGAGATATCCTAAAAATACCTAGTTCTGCTATCTTTTTGCTGTCTTACTTTACAACTAAGAATTCATTTTGCCCCATCTCCTCAAACCCCCATCTCAACTCAACAGAAATGTGCTGTGGCGAAAGGGAAGAAGTGAGACTAGGTCAAGGGGTGGAAGATGTTTCAAAGAATATGGTTCTGAGAAGGAAGTTCTAAAGATCACCTTGCTTGAAAGAGTGGCCATTTCTAACAGGAAAACTTCTGGAGAAACAACCCTTACTATAGCAATAGGCAGAAAAAGGCAGTCTAGTATTGTACGTTAATTCACTCTACTCAGTGGTTCCTGACCTGACTCCCAGGACTTTACAACAGTCACACCTTCAGTTATCTTTAGCACAGACAGGAAATTCTGGGAAGCAGATTGAAGTAACAAAAGACTTGTTAAATCCCTTTCAACAAATGCCACAAGAAGCCCTAATCATCAGCTACTGTTCTGAAGCAGTAAGCTCATTGTTCAGAGCTAAGCAATTGCTGAGTGAGTACCTTGATTGGAAGAGCCAATAAACTTTTGTTCTCTCAGCCCAGGACTAGAAGCCTTTGAAGCAGTTTTAGTCAAGTCCTGTATTTGTATTTTGAAGTTTGGACTTTTAATTTGTTTTCTGATGGGGGTGAGGGGATGCTGGTAAAAATGGAAAGAGAGGTCCAAGCAAAGAATATAGGAAATAGTTTTGTCCCATACCTCCCTTTTGGAGTTCCTACACAAACCACTTTCTTTTTTAAAGAGATACTCCATATATGGGTCAGGTTAGAGAAAATAGACTTTTTGATCTATCTAGAGAAGTCATTATGAAAGATTTAATACTGGAAGGAAAATCACACCTGAGATGGTAAAAATAAAGGGTGAAGAGGGTTTATTTAAAAGTTTTAGCAGTGGAATTCTTGAAATTATTTTATGAATTCAGTATTATGATATTCTCCCTTGTCTTGAATGCAGTTCAGTTCAGTTCAGTCACTCAGTCGTGTCCGACTCTTTGCGACCCTATGAATCGCAGCACACCAGGCCTCCCTGTCCATCAGAAACTCCCAGAGTTCACTGAGACTCATGTCCATCGAGTCAGTGATGCCATCCAGCCATCTCATCCTCTGTCATCCCCTTCTCCTCCTGCCCCCAATCCCTCCCCGCATCAGAGTCTTTTCCAATGAGTCAACTCTTCGCATGAGGAGGCCAAAGTACTGGAGTTTCAGCTTTAGCATCATTCCTTCCAAAGAAATCCCAGGGCTGATCTCCTTCAGAATGGACTGGTTGGATCTCCTTGCAGTCCAAGGGACTCTCAAGAGTCTTGTCCAACACCACGGTTCAAAAGCATCAATTCTTCAGTGCTCAGCCTTCTTCACAGTCCAACTCTCACATCCATACATGACCACTGGAAAAACCATAGCCTGGACTAGATGAACCTTTGTTGGCAAAGTAACGTCTCTGCTTTTGAATGTGCTATCTAGGTTGGTCATAACTTTCCTTCCAAGGAGTAAGCATCTTTTAATTTCATGGCTGCAGTCACCATCTGCAGTGATTTTGGAGCCCAAAAAGATAAAGTCTGACACGGTTTCCACTGTTTCCCCATCTATTTCCCATGAAGTGATGGGACCGGATGCCATGATCTTCGTTTTCTGAATGTTGAGCTTTAAGCCAACTTTTTCACTCTCCTCTTTCACTTTTATCAAGAGGCTTTTGAGTTCCTCTTCACTTTCTGCCATAAGGGTGGTGTCATCTGCATATCTGAGGTTGTTGAGATTTCTCCCAGCAATCTTGATTCCAGCTTGTGTTTCTTCCAGCCCAGCGTTTCTCATGATGTACTCTGCATATAAGTTAAATAAGCCTGTT
>NW_011494707.1:3298166-3310672 GCF_000754665.1 Bison bison bison | reverse complement strand
GTTGTTCCATGTCCAGTTCTAACTTTTGCTTCCTGACCTGCATACAAATTTCTCAAGAGGCAGATCAGGTGGTCTGGTATTCCCATCTCTTTCAGAATTTTCCACAGTTTATTGTGATCCACACAGTCAAAGGCTTTGGCATAGTCAACAAAGCAGAAATAGATGTTTTTCTGGAACTCTCTTGCTTTTTCCATGATCTAGCGGATGTTGGCAATTTGATCTCTGGTTCCTCTGCCTTTTCTAAAACCAGCTTGAACATCAGGAAGTTCACGGTTCACGTATTGATGAAGCCTGGCTTAGAGAATTTTGAGCATTACTTTACTAGTGTGTGAAATGAGTGCAATTGTGCAGTAGTTTGGGCATTCTTTGGCATTGCCTTTCTTTGGGATTGGAATGAAAACTGACCTTTTCCAGTCCTGTGTCCACTGCTGAGTTTTCCAAATTTGCTGGCATATTGAGTACAGCACTTTCACAGCATCATCTTTCAGGATTTGAAATAGCTCAATTGGAATTCCATCACCTCCACTAGCTTTGTTCATAGTGATGCTTTCTAAGGCCCACTTGACTTCACATTCCAGGATGTCTGGCTCTAGGTGAGTGATCACACCATTGTGATTATCTGGGTCATGAAGATCTTTTTTGTAAAGTTCTTCTGTGTATTCTTGCCACCTCTTCTTAATATCTTCTGTTTCTGTTAGGTCCATACCATTTCTGTCCTTTATCGAGCCCATCTTTGCATGAAATGTTCCTTTGGTATCTCTAATTTTCTTGAAGAGATCTCTAGTCTTTCCCATTCTGTTGTTTTCCTCTATTTCTTTTCATTGATCGCTAAGGAAGGCTTTCTTATCTCTTCTTGCTATTCTTTGGAACTCTGCATTCAGATGCTTATATTTTGCCTTTTCTCCTTTGCTTTTCACTTCTCTTCTTTTCACAGCTATTTGTAAGGCCTCCCCAGACAGCCATTTTGCTTTTCTGCATTTCTTTTCCATGAATGCAGTTAGGGAACAATTAAAATTTTTGTATTCTCAAAGCCTACTCAGCTAACAGGGGAGCAAGATGATCCAATCAAGGCAAAGAAACCTATAATATGCCAAGCTCTGTCCCTTACCGGCATTCTCTCATTTAGTTTTATGTTCACAAGAATCTGCTCAGGAGATAACAGTTTACAGGTAAGGAAACTGAGTCTTGGAAAGGTTGAATAATTTTTCTATAGTCACTGTACTAACAGGACAAGAACCAGGATTAATACTCCGTTTATATATCCCAAACGCGTGATTTTTTATATGTTGTCTAAGTAACCATTATAAAAGAATAAACTTGGCTCTGAATAGCAGTAGTTGATGAAAGAATATTTATTGTCACAAAGCCCACTAGTCATTAAATCAACAGATATTAATGAATACTTATTAAGTATATAACACCTTATTAGGTACAAATAGACATTTCTAAGCTCTTTCCCCTCAAAGAGTGTCCATCTTTGAAACTGAATTTTGTGGGCACCTTTAAACATATATGCATAATCTTAATTTCTCTCACATTATATGTATTTTCTTCGTATAAAGCCGTATCTCCAGTGTGAATTATTCATGCAGTGTTTGGTTCCTGATTATGCACACACTGCCCTTAGTCACTCAGGAAGCTCAGGTAATGGAAATGTGTTTTAATGACAGTTTAAATCAGAGGTGAGCACATTACAGCCGACCTGCCAAATCCAGCCCACCACCTGGTTTTGTAAATAGAGTACAGGAAGAACAAAAGCCATACTCACAGTTTACATATTATCTGTGACTGCTTTTGTCCTCAGTTCAGTTCAGTGGCTCAGTTGTGTCCTACTCTTGGTGACCCCATGGACTGCAGCACGCCAGGCTTCCTCGTCCATCACCAACTCCCAGAGTTTACTCAAACTCATGTCCATTGAGTTGGTGATGCCATCCAACCATCTCATCCTCTGTCTTTCCCTTCTCCTCCCGCCTTCAATCCCTCCCAGCATCAGGGTCTTTTCCAATGAGTCAGCTCTTCACATCAGGTGGCCAAAGTATTGGAGTTTCAGCTTCAACATCAGTCCTTCCAGTGAACATTCAGGACTGATTTCCTTTAGGATGGACTCGTTGGATCTCCTTGCAGTCCAAGGGACTCTCAAGAGTCTTCTCCAACACCGCAGTTCAAAAGCATCAATTCTTCGGCGCTCATCTTTCTTTATAGTCTTTCTTTTGTCCTACAACACCAGAATCTAGTAGTTATGACAGGGCCATATGGCCTGCAAAGCCTAGTATATTTACTGTCTGGCCCTTTTTAGGAAATGGGTGCTGACCGCTGGCTTAAATCATAAACCAGCACGATAAAGTAATTCTAATAGCAAAATATAGTTACAAATATAATTCACACATATATATATACTATCTATATCTGCACACAAGCACATGTATATATCTACATATATATGTTATAAAGACAAAGGATACATGAAAGAAAAATTATCTGGGATTACTTTTTTGTGTATGTGTGGTATCTGTGCCCCTAATGCTCCTCTCACCTAGCTTCTTTGTCCTGGATATTAAATATTAGTGTCATAATCCTCATAATATATATATCTCGAGGTACAGTTGGGGCTTAAGCTTTGTTTCATGAATGCTGTTCTTCCTAGGAATAAGAACTTAGCTTTGATTTTTAGGTATCTGGCACATTTTTGTGTACTTGAGAGATCAGGTTCCTATTTGAATATATCAGTTGTCCTCAAATTTTCGTGTGCCTCGAAATCAGCTGGAAATTTATAGCACCACTCCCAGAGCTTCTGATTCAGTAGGTCTGGGAAGGGCACTGATTACTGAATTTCTAAAAACCTTCCAGGTGTTGCTAATGCTTTGCCCTTAATACTTCACTTTGAAAAAACCACTGGAATAAGCATTGGAAGATAGTATGAGGGCAACAAGAACCCATGAAAGCATTCAGTGAGATAGCCTGAGTCTTTGGGAAATTTACCACACTTTGCCAGAGAGGGTCTGTGACATTAAGAGGATTTGTTAAGTAAGAATGAAAAAGCAGAATACAGAATAGAATACATACTGTAAAATTGGTAATTGTACAGTCAACAAATGTAAGGTAATATAAGGTAATATGGAGCCTGATGGGCTGCAGTCCATGGGGTCGCTAAGAGTCGGACACGACTGAGCGACTTCACTTTCACTTTTCACTTTCACACATTGGAGAAGGAAATGGCAACCTACTCCAGTGTTCTTGCCTGGAGAATCCCAGGGACGGGGGAGCCTGGTGGGCTGCCGTCTATGGGGTCACACAGAGTCGGACACGACTGAAGTGACTTAGCAGCATGCAGTGAAAAAAGTGGTGTTAAACAATGAAAGGTTCTTTGCTCTTTTATTTCGCTACATTTGCTTACTGGCTTTTCTACTTAATAATTTAATGACTTTGGCCATATTATTTTTAATCACGCTGAACTTCAGTTCTCTATGTAAAAATAAAAACAAAACAATTCCTGTCTCACAAGAATTTCGTAAGGATTAACTATATGAAAGCACTTAGTAAAATCTATTTAGGTGTTAGCTGGAAGCTATGGACCTTCAAAATTTTGATTGTGGAATGAAATAGAGATTATATTTATTAGGAAATGATCCCATCAATAGGGTAAAAGAAACCTTTAAAATGTATTAGAGAAAAAAGTTATCAACAGTGATTTCACTGTTATTAAGTGTATTAGATTCATTTGTTAGGTATTTCATTTAAATTCTGAGGTTTGGTCTTCAAATTTCCATTAATTTGGACTCTTCAGACTTTTAATGTTTTCATTTGTAAAAATTGTTAGCTCTTGGGGATTACTAACACAAATATCGATGTGTAGCTTTGGCCTGTTAGCTATCAATGGAAATCAGAAAATCAATAAACTTAATAGCTGTTCATTACATAATTGATGCATTTGCAGGACTATGTTGAGTACTGTCAGTGAGTAATCAATTCAGTCAAAATCTATTACCAGATTACTGCCAGAAGTTTCTTATATTATTTCATGACTGTATAGCTACCACAGCATATTTTTATGATGCAGTTTTTGTCTTGTGGGATTCATATTGCTTATAATTTGTGGTATTTCCATCCAGTTGGAAGTGCCTACCACCTAGGAAGTATTGTTCCTAGATTAGCTGCCTCATTACCCAAAGCTTGGACTCCAGCTCTCCGGTCAGCTTCTGCCCTAGGATTAATTTCATCTTATCCATTCCTTTAGCCAGCTTATGTTGTCTGAATCTGCCCTGTGTGCTAAATACCGTATAGGGACATATATCTGGGCCCCTTTGTAGTATATCAGCTAGTGGTGGAAAACATGTATAAAGCAGTAATATAAGGAGAGTATTAACTACTGCACAATTGCACTCATCTCACACGCTAGTAAAGTAATGCTCAAAATTCTCCAAGCCAGGCTTCAGCAATACATGAACCGTGAACTCCCAGATGTTCAAGCTGGTTTTAGAAAAGGAAGAGGAACCAGAGATCAAATTGCCAACATCTGCTGGATCACTGAAAAAGCAAGAGAGTTCCAGAAAAACATCTATTTCTGCTTTATTGACTATGCCAAAGCCTTTGACTGTGTGGATCACAATAAACTGTGGAAAATTCTGAAAGAGATGGGAATACCAGACCACCTGAACTGCCTCTTGAGAAACCTGTATACAGGTCAGGAAGCAACAGTTAGAACTGGACATGGAACAACAGACTGGTTCCAAATAGGAAAAGGAGTACGTCAAGGCTGTATCTTGTCACCCTGCTTATTTAACTTCTATGCAGAGTACATCATGAGAAACACTGGGCTAGAGGAAGCACAAGCTGGAATCAAGATTGCCAGGAAAAATCTCAATAACCTCAGATATGCAGATGACACCACCCTTATGGCAGAAAGTGAAGAAGAACTAAAGAGCCTCTTGATGAAAGTGAAAGAGGAGAGTGAAAAAGTTGGCTTAAAGCTCAACATTCAGAAAACTAAGATAATGGCACCTGGTCCCATCACTTCATGGCAAATAGATGGGGAAACAGTGGCTGACTTTATTTTTGGGGGGCTCCAAAATCACTGAGGATGGTCATTGCAGCCATGAAATTAAAAGACGCTTGCTCCTTGGAAGGAAGGTTATAACCAACCTAGACAGCATATTAAAAAGCAGAGACGTAGCTTTGCCAACAAAGGTCCGTCTAGTCAAGACTATGGTTTTTCCAGTAGTCATGTATGGATGTGACAGTTGGACTCTAAATAAAGCTGAGCACTGAAGAATTGATGCTTTTGAACTGTGGTGTTGGAGAAGACTCTTGAGAGTCCGTTGGACTGCAAGGAGATCCAACCAGTCTATCCTAAAGGAGATCAGTCCTGGGTGTTCATTGGAGGGACCGATGTTGAAGCTGAAACTCCAGTAGTACTTTGGCCACCTGATGCTGAGAGCTGACTCATTTGAAAAGACCCTGATGCTGGGAAAGATTGAGGGCAGGAGGAGAAGGGGATGACAGAGAAGGAGAAGGTTAGATGGCATCACCGACACAATGGACACGGGTTTGGGTAGACTCCTGGAGTTGGTGATGGACAAGGAAGCCTGGCATGCTGTGGTTCATGGAGTCACAAAGAGTTGGACATGACTGAGCAGGTGAACTGAACTGAATAAGGAGAATAAAATAAGTGCTGTGTTGGGGGTTCAAAGAAACATTTCACTTTAATCAGTAAAGATTGGGGAAGGCTTCATAGGGAGTGGCATTTGAGCTGAATTTTGCAAAAGTAAAATTTACTTTAACCTGAGGGAAGAACTTGAAAAGATGTAGAAGCTTGTAGGAATCAGACTTACAGGCAAAGGGAGGGGTTTTGGATAAAGTAAATTCTGAGCTGAGAGTTAAAGAACAAGTAAGATGAAATGGGGAAACATTAGGAGTGTTCCAGATACAGTACAGCATTTGTGAAACCTAGAGACAAGAAAATATGGTTTCTCAAATAACTGAGAACTGAATAAAGCTTAGCATGGCCGAAACCAAATGATTCATGTAGGGAAATGGTGTGCTTGAGGAATGGAGGCCTTATCATGCAGAGATTTACAAATCCTTTCTTAACGAAGAAAAACCCTCTAGAAATTTTTTAGGGCTAGAGGTTTACCCACAGCAGAGTTTTTTTTTTTTTTTAGGCGATACTATGACTGTCTGTTCTAAAGCAAACATTTTATGGTCTTGAAAGTCCATAAAAGAATAATGGTACTTGGTGAGAGTAGATGTCCTTTTTTGTGTATAAAGTAAAATGTGATAGTTCTTGCTTTGTTTGAATAGCAAGAGAATAGGATTGTTCTCTATTCAGGAAAAAAAAAAAAAGAATGGAAGTATTTCAAGAATGCTAGAATTTCCACATGTTAATCAAAAACGTTTTTAGCGTTTCTGCATTGATTTTTATTTTTGGCTGCCCTGGGTCCTCCCTGCTGTACAGACTTTTCTCTAGTTGCACTCAGTGGGGGCTACTCTGTAGTTGCTGCACAGGCTTCTCGTGGCAGTGGCCTCACTTGCGGAGCACAGTACTTGTGGCTGCCAGGCTCCAGAGCACAGGCTCAGTCATTGTGGCACATTGGCTTAGTTGCCCCACAGCAGGTGGGATCCTTCTGGATCAGGGATCCAACTCGCGTCTCTTACATTGGCAGGCAGATTCTTTACCACTGGGCCACCAGGTAGTGATATAAAAAAATTTTTTTTATAAGAATTCTTATAATATCTTTTAATCCAGTACATTTAGGATATTTGTACCAGTCCTTTGCTTGTTTTTTTTAACACTGGTCTTTCTGTGAGGACTGTGTCTTAGATCTTTTCCCAGCTTTACATACTGATCAAGCTCTACTTTACATATTGGTCAAGCTATACTTGACCCATCCATCTGATACCCTGTCATAAGGTCAAAAATCTTTCCTCTCTCCCCATCCTATTTATTTTCTTTCTTCTCTCTTTCTCATCTTTTTATTTCTCTTTCCTGTTTTTTTTCTTGCCTTTTTTTTTTTTTTGGTCTGTGTCACATTTGCCTCCTCACCCTCTTTCTGTATCTGTTTCTCCCCATTCCTTATTTTTCTGACTCATCTCTCCATGGCATATAACTAAAGTCTGTGTTATATTTGTTATACTTAATAAATGTCATCTTGTTTCCCTCTGCTTTTAAAAATATGTCTATGTATGATATTTTGCATTTCTCTCCAAGTATGTTCTCTATTCATATATGTAAATATATATGATTTGCTTACTTATATATTGTATTTCTCCCCACTATGGATCAATGATATTTAACTGAAAAATATTAATCTCTCCTCATTGATTATATACAACAAACCAGGAGAAAGCTGTTGGGGTCATATTGTAAAGTTGAACCAAATCTCTAATCCTACATGATTTTGGTGTATTATCTTTTTTTACATTCCTTGATTAAATGTTTATATATTAAACATTCACATGTATATATATATTTCTGTACAAGCATATGTGTGTATTTTTTCCTCTCTTACCCTTTTTGCGTCTGCATTCATGATTTGTTTCTACAATTTCTTTTTTGTTCTGTTCTTGACTGTTTTTGAAAACATGTTTGTGCTAGCCTAATAAAATGAGTTAGTAAGTCAGTTGGTATAATGTCAAAATTATCTTTTCCTTGAAAGTTTGGTAGAATTTTTCTGTAAAACCTTCTCAGCCTAGTGTTTATAAAAATTATTTCACAAATGATTCAGTTTCTCTATGAATTAGAGGACTACTAAGATTCTAACCTTTCTTTTGGATCTTTGTGGATTTCTTACTTCACATGATCTCAGCAATGCATTTAATTTAATTTTTTTTAATATTTTATCCATTATTATTTGTTCCTGGGCTTAGCAGAGGTATCATTTAGAGAATCTTGTTATAGCAGAAAGCGAAGAAGAATTTAAAGAGCCTCTTTATGAAAGTGAAAGAGGAGAGTGAAAAAGTTGGCTTAAAACTCAACATTCAGAAAACTAAGATCATGGCATCCAGTCCCATCACTTCATGCAGATAGATGGGGAAACAATGGAAACAGTGACAGACTTTATTTCTTGGGACTCCAAAATCACTGCAGATGGTGACTGCAGCCATGAAATTAAAAGACGCTTGCTCCTTGGAAGAAAAGCTATGACCAACCTAGATGGCATATTAAAAAGCAGAGACATTACTTTGCCAAGAAAGGTCTGTCTAGTCAAAGCTATGGTTTTTCCAGTAGTCATGTACGGATGTGAGAGTTGGACTATAAAGAAAGCTGAGCACCGAAGAATTGATGCTTTTGAACTGTGGTGTTGGAGAAGACTCTTGAGAATCCCTTGGACTGCAAGGAGATCCAACCAGTCCATCCTAAAGGAAATCAGTCCTAAATATTCATTGGAAGGACTGATGCTGAAACTGGAATTCCAATACTTTGGCCATGTGATGCGAAGAACTGACTCATTTGAAAAGACCCAGATGCTGGGAAAGATTGAAGGCAGAAGGAGAAGGAGACGACACAGGATGAGATGGTTGGATGGCATCCCCATGATGCCAGCTCTGGCAGTTGGTGATGGACAGGGAAGCCTGGCGTGCTGCAGTCCATGGGGTCGCAAAGAGTCGGACACAACTGAGTGACTGAACTGAACTGAACTAAACTGTCCTCCATTATCTAAGAAACAGAATTCTTCAATGTCTTCTCGCTCCACTGTGACTTACCACATCACTCAATTAAAACTGCTGTTTTTAAAATCACCAAACCTATCTAATTTACCAAGTCTAGTGAAATTTTTCTCCACTAGACCCTGTAGCAGCTTTTAATGCAGCTCACCACACTTCTAGAAACATCCCTTTTTGTCACTTAAATATAGCATAATACTTATCTGATTTTCCTGCCAGCCCTGGCCAGCTCTCTGTCTTCCTTCTACCCAATCTGCAAGCATTGGTATTCATTGGAACTTAGTTCTTTTCTGTCTATATTTTTCTCAAGTGAATATAAACTGATAACATTTATATAAAATATAAATATCTTATAAATATATTATGCTTATTAAGTATAGTATGCTTATTACTTCCAAATATACATCATCAACCCAGACTTTCTCTTTGAACTCCAGAACTAGAAACATTCTTTTTAAAACACAGAAGCATCTCAAAGTCATCATCTTTAAAGCTGAACTCCTAATTCCACCTCCAAGTCTTCTTTGTCTTTATTAATATCACTGTTTATTAGTTACTTGATCCAGAAAATTGAAAATCATCTTCTCTTTGCATCACTCTGCACAAAATTCATATCTATTCTTTACTTAAAATATGTCCCCATCTTCCTTGCCACCCCTGATCTGGGCAGTCATCATCTCTTGCCTAGACTCCTATAATAACCTCACAATTAACTAGTTTCTTTACTCTCTCTTAATGTGCTAGAGAATGACCATTGGCTACTTTAGGCTGATTACTCTGGGAGGGCCTCCTTAAGAAGCTGGCATTTAAACTAAATCTGAACAAAAAGTGACTGTCATGCAAAGACCATTCTAGGTGGAGGGAATAGCTTCTATAAAGATTGTAAGGGCAGGGACAGGGGGTGCTTTCCTGGTGGCTCAGTGGTAAAGAATCTGCCTGCCAATGCAGGGGACACAGGTTCGATCCCCACAGGATCTGGGAAGATCCCACATGGTGCAGAGAAACTAAGTCCTTGTGCCACAACTACTGAGCCTGTGCTCTAGAGTCCAGGAGCCACAACTACTGAAGCCCTACAGCCCGTGCCCTGCAACAAGAGAAGCCACTGCAATGAGAACCCCTCACCCTGCAATGAGAAGGTAGCCCCTGCTTGCTGCAACTAGAGAAAAGCCCATGCAGCAGTGAAGACCCAACACAGCCCAAAATAAATAAATAAATAAAATTATAAATTTTAAAAAAGATCGTAACGGGGAAGCAAGTTTAGAATTCTTAAGAAACACAAAGAAGGCCAGCATGGCTAGGGCAGGGGTTAGAAATTTAGTTGAAGAGTTTATCAGGATTCAGATTATGTAGAGTTTTATTAATATAAGAGCGTGAAAGTCATGTCTGACTCTTTGTGGCCCCATGGACTGTAGCCCGCCAGATTCCTCTCCCCATGGAATTCTCCAGGCAAGAATACTGGAGTGGGTAGCCATTCCCTTCTCCAGGGGATTTTCCCAACTCAGGGTCTGAACCCAGTCCCTACATTGCAGGCAGATTCTTTACCATCTGAGCCACCAGGGAGTTTGAATGTTATTCTAGATGAGATAGGAAGCTAATGGAAAGTGATAATTTAAATTTAGGAAGTAAGAGAGAAAAGTCAAGATCTGAAGTTTGGTAAAGATGTCAAGATCTAAAGATTTGAGGGTCATCAGCGTATAGATTGTATTTATGGCTATGGGTCAGGCTTCCCACATAGCAGTAGTGGTAAAGAATCTGCTTGCCAGTGCAGGTGTACATAAGAGACATGGGACAGGTTCTATCCCTGAGTCAGGAAGATCCCCTGAAGGAGGGCATGGCAGCCCACCCCAGTATTCTTGCCTGGAGAATCCCATGGACAGGGAGCCTGGTGGGCTACAGTCCATAGGGCTGCATAGAGTCAGACACAACTGAAGCAACTCAGCAGCAGCATAACTATGGATCACCTAGAGAAAGAACACAAAGGTAAGAGGAAGGGGTCCAGTCTGAGCACTGGAACACTCTAACATTTAGAGGGGCCTTTATAGGAAAATGAAGAATTGTGACCAGTGAGGAGAAAGCCAGAAGTGAAAGGTGTCATAGAAGCCAAATTTTTAAAGTTTCAAGAATACGGAACTTGTCACCTCTGTTGAATAATGGGTCGGAATACAAATAGAATCCTGCTACTATGAAGCTCGCCCCTTAGTAATTTCAAGGACAATGAAAAGGTAAATTTTATGTACTTTCTAGAAATTTTTAAAAGCAGTAAACAAGTATCTGCCATTTTCCAAAAACTGAGAGTCTTCAAGGCACTTCCCTCCTCAATAAAAGAATGCCACATTTTTAGCAACAGTAGCATGACTTTATTTAGCTCGTCATTCAACAGATAACTACTAGAGTTTTTGCAAATGTTAGCGTGGCTCAAACACTGTTCTTGTTAGACTTTCAAACATAATGTTTGGTTCTCTGCTTCACACTGTTTGGCCCATTGCTACTTTATAGCAAAATTTCAGGATGTTTGATAAACCTTTGGACCAGATCCAATTCTCCAAGAACTTACAGCTTTACAGTACCTCTGACTGGACAGACACAGAGAAATAAATATGTTCTCCCTCACAATCAGCACATGGAGGAATAAATAAACTTATTTTATTAAGAAGGAACCTTCCTTCTGTCATCAGTTTTAAAAACTTTTTGCAGTGAGTGATTGTTGTTTGAGGTAGTAACTGGGTTTATTTACTAAACAAGATTTTTAGAAAGACAGCAGGGAGACATTGAAATTTATCTTTTAAATCCATTTTTGGACTATTTTGGCTTTCTGACATGTTGGACAGTAATTGCTTCTGGGGATTTGTTTCACTGGCTTGCTTGTTTCACTTGTTTGACTTGTTTCACTGTCTCATTGCTTCTGGATTATTGACCTCCTATATCCATCTGGCTGTCAGGATTAAACCCTGAGTCAGCCTGTAAAACTCTTCTTGAATGTTTTAAATTAATTGTGGATTTGCAGTGGTTTCATTTTCAAAGGTTTATTTTTAGTGCTAATATTATTATATGATATCAGTTTTGTGATTATTAAATGAGTTCAAGTAGGCCTGGAAGTGTTTATGCATGTATGTGTGTGCTGCGTGCTAAGCTGCTTCAATCATGTCCGACTCTTTGCAGCCCTGTAGACTATAACGCACCGGGCTCCTCTGTCCGTGTGATTCTTCAGGCAAGAATACTGGAGTGTGTTGCCATGCCCTCCTCCAAGACATCTTCCTAACCCAGGAATCGGACCCGCGTCTCCTGTGTCTTCTGCTTTGCAGGTGGATTCTTTACCACTGAGACACGAGGGATGCCATTTGTGTGTATATATAAAATTATATTTTAAGTCAGTTGTGGTCTTCATGGGTTAGAATTTAATTCCTACTTTTTTTTTTTAATTTAAAATTTACTTATACTCAACATCACTAATATTCCCTGATGGTTTCAATTACAAAGTGGCAAATGTACCTTCAGTTCAGTTCAGTTCAGTCGCTCAGTCATGTCCGACTCTTTTCGACCCCATGAACTGCAGCACACCAGGCCTCCCTGTCCATCACCAACTCCCGGAGTTCACTCAGACTCACGTCCATCAAGTCAGTGATGCCATCCAGCCCTCTCTTCCTCGGTCGTCCCCTTCTCCTCCTGCCCCCAATCCCTCCCAACATCAGAGTCTTTTCCAATAAGTCAACTCTTCACATGAGGTGGCCAAAGTACTGGAGTTTCAGCTTTAGCATCATTCCCTCCAAAGAAATCCCAGGGCTGATCTCCTTCAGAATGGACTGGTTGGATCTCCTTGCAGTCCAAGGGACTCTCAAGAGTCTTCT
>NW_011494707.1:3291802-3298066 GCF_000754665.1 Bison bison bison | reverse complement strand
TCTCACATCCATACATGACCACTGGAAAAACCATAGCCTTGACTAGACAGACCCTTGTTGGCAAAGTAATGTCTCTGCTTTTGAATATGCTATCTAGGTTGGTCATAACTTTCCTTCCAAGGAGCAAGCGTCTTTTAATTTCATGGCTGCAGTCACCGTCTGCAGTGATTTTGGAGCCCCCCAAAATAAAGTCTGACACTGTTTCCACTGTTTCCCCATCTATTTCCCATGAAGTGATGGGACCAGATGCCATGATCTTCATTTTCTGAATGTTGAGCTTTAAGCCAACTTTTTCACTCTCCTCTTTCACTTTCATCAAGAGGCTTTTTAGTTCCTCTTCACTTTCTGCCATAAGGGTGGTGTTATCTGCCTTAAGAGGTGATAAATTTCTCCACTTGTATGGACCCAGTATTGATTTTTCTGGTTAAATTTTGAGATACTACAGAATGATTACCACTAACACAGCCAACTCCCTCTTCCTGGCGATCACAGATCGATCTTTAGAGCACCAATCACATGAGGATTAAAATGTATGAAACATAGATGGCTCAGAAATGATGTTCCCATGGTTAAAGATTATGCTCTAGAGCCACTGTCCTCCCACACTGGGCTGTCATGGGCAGATCTCCACATGAAGCCCAGAACTATTGTAAATGTTCTGTCACAATCTTACTTTCCTTTCTTGTCTTGTCCCTTGCTCACATCCTCAGAACTGCTTATCCTACCCTATTCCCAGGGTTTAGCCTCATCCATTGGATCATAGAAAAGAGAATTCCAGGAAAACATCTACTTCTGCTTCATTGACTGTGCCAAAAGCCTTTGACTGTGTGCTGCTGCTGCTGCTGCTAAGTCACTTCAGTCGTGTCCGACTCTGTGTGACCCTATAAATTGCAGCCCACCGGGCTCCCCCATTCCTGGGATTCTCCAGGCCAGAACACTGGAGTGGGTTGCCATTTCCTTCTCCAATGCATGAAAGTGAAAAGTGAAAGTGAAGTCGCTCAGTCTTGTCTTGACTCTTAGCAGTGGATCACAACAAACTGTGGAAAATTCTTAAAGTGATGGGAATACCAGAGCACCTTACCTGCCTACTGCAAACCTGTGTGCAGGTCAAGAAGAAACAGAACTGGACATGGAACAATGAACTGGTTCAGTGTTTGGAAAGGAGTATGTCAAGGCTGTATATTGTCACCCTGCTTATTTAACTTACATGCAGAGAACATCATGCACAATGCCAGACTGGATGAATCACAAGCTGGAGTCTAAATTGCCAGGAGAAGTATCAATAACCTCACATAAGCAGATGATACCACCTAACTGCAGAAAACGAAGAGTAACTAAAGAACCTCTTGATGAAGGTGGAAGGGGAGAGTAAAAAAGCTGGCTTAAAACTGAACACTCAAAACACTAAGATCATGGCATCTAGTCCCATCACTTCATGGCACATAGATGGGGAAAAAATGGAAACTTTGACAGACTATTTTGAGGGGGTCCAAAATCATTGCAGATAGTGACTGCAGCCATGAAACTAAAAGACACTTGCTCCTTGGAAGAAAAGCTATGACAAACCTAGACAGCATATTAAAAAACAGAAACATCACTTTGCCAACAAAGGTCCATATAGTCAAAGCTATGGTTTTTCCAGTAGTCATGTATGGATGTGAGAGTTGGACCATAAAGAAGACTGGGCATCAAAGAACTGTTGCTTTCAAAGTGTGGTGCTGGTGAAGACTTGGACAGCAAGGAGACCAAACCAGTCAATTCTAATGGAAATCAACTCTTAATATTCATTGGAAGGACTGATGCTGAACTGAAGCTCCAATACTTTGATCACCTGATGTAAAGAGCTGACTCATTGAAAAAGACCCTGATGCTGGGAAAGACTGAGGGCATGAGGAGAAGGAGGTGACAGGATGAGATGTTTGGATGGCATCACCGACTCAATGAACATGAGTTTGAGCAAACTCCAGGAGATAGTGAAGGACAGGTGAGCCTGGCGTGCTGCAGTCCATGGAGTTGCAGAGTCAGACATGACTGAGTGATTGAACAGCAACAAAAGCCTCTACACAGTCCTCATCCTTTCCTCAGTTCCTCATCTCTTGGATTTCTCCTTCCTCCTAATTTGTGAGTGCTGTAGGACGCTCTGGAGAAGGCAGTGGCACCCCACTGCAGTACTCTTGCCTGGAAAATCCCATGGACGGAGGACCCTGGTAGGCTGCAGTCCATGGGGTCGCTAGGAGTCGGACACAACTGAGCGGCTTCACTTTCACTTTTCACTTTCATGCATTGGAGAAGGAAATGGCGACCCACTCCAGTGTTCTTGCCTGGAGAATCCCAGGGACAGGGGAGCCTGGTGGGCTGCCATATCTGGGGTCGCACAGAGTCGGACACGACTGAAGCGACTTAGCAGCAGCAGTAGGGCCCTCTTCTCTTCTATGGAACAATAAACTCATCTCTGCTGAAGTGCTTCTTCCAACCAGAGCACTTTAGTAGACATCCTGTCTTGATTCAGGGCTTCCCTGATAGCTCAGTAGTAAAGAATCCACCTGCAATGCAGGAGACCCTGGTTCAATTCCTGGGTCAGGAAGATTTGCTGAAGAAGGGATAGGCTACCCACTCCAGTATTCTTGGGCTTCCCTTGTGGCTCAGCTGGTAAAGAATCTGCCTGCAATGTGGGAGACCTGGGTTCAATTCCTGGGTTGGGAAGATCCCCTATAGAAGGGAAAGGCTACCCACACCAGTATTCTGGCCTGGAGAATTCCATGGACTGTATAGTCCATGGGGTCAAAAAGAGTTTGACACAATTGAGCGACTTTTACTTTGACTATCTTAACTCAGAAGAGAATATGGAAATTTAGTGGGAATACTTGCCCAAGATAGTATAGTTAGTTGTGAAGCTAGAACTTAGAGCACTTATTTTCAGTCACTTCATCTGTAAATAGAGATGGACCTGCCTAATATTTTGCAGCTTTATGACTTACAGCTTTATGTTTGTTATGGAAAAACACTCTTAGAAGCAAATTAATGGTTAGTATTAATATTATTTTTTCATATAGCTGATTTCCCTCAAAGTCATGGAGGCATAGGCTAGTATTATCTCATTTCCCTACTTGTTAATTCCTTTATTTCTTCGTTTATACTTTGTTCTTCATCATATTTGAATGACTCTGTGTGTCAGTTTACTGTGAAAATGTGGGAATTAAGTATGATTTGCTTTATTGATATTACATTGAAAACAGGTTAAAATTATGGAAACTTATCTCCATTTTTATAAAAGTATGGTCATTACTGATGTAAGATTTCCAATTTAAATGCTTTCTACGTTCTTTTTCTTAAAGTAGAATTTTCAAAATCAAATCATTAGGTTATCTCACCAGGATACTTTAATTGAAAACATTATACAGCTGTGCATGTGATTCATAGTGCCTACTTACTATCATATAATTTTCATAACATTGTTTAGGTTTTAGTCCTACCCCAAGTTAGCAGCAGTAAAGCAAACCAAATAAGAATCATGTGCATTTCTTGATAACAGCTCAACCAACTGTATTTCAACATACCCTAATTTCAACGCACCCTAATTTAATAATATAGATGACATGGCACTTAAGGCTTTTCTTGATTAGAGCCAAGAATCTTACTTGCATTTTTTTGAAAGGAAAAACTATCATGAGAACAAAATACTGGCAGGGTGATGGGCCAAACAGAGAGGATATTATAATTGCAAACTTCAGAGTTCAGTTTAGGATGTGTTTGTATGTTGCTTCTTAGGTGATAGTTTGAAAAGTAGAGACTATTTATGTATTTGGTTTGGGATCTCTGTGCCCCTGTTCGGTTCCCTGAACAGTTAGAGTTTATCCAAGTTTTAGTCTTTCAGACTCTTGAACATATACACTTATCCTTGGTTGTTTACACTTACTAAAAAATTGCCTGTTTTATTCATCTGTCATTCTTTTTTCTTCCTTCTGGTTTTTCTTTTATTGGTTACACCAATAAAATGCATTTTTCAGACTACATTCAGTGACAATCCCCCTCCAAAAAAATCTTGCCATCTACACGTTTTTAGTCATACAGGCCACCGTTATCTTCTTATGTGGCAATTTCTGAGTAAAATAATATGGATATGGCTCAATTATTGACTTCAAAATCAGAATAAATAAAAATTCACAAAAGGGAATTCCCTGGCAGTCCAATGGTTGGGACTTGGTGCTCTAACTGCTGGGGCCTGGGTTCAGTCCCTGGTCAGGGAACTAGGATTCCTTCAGGCTGTAAAGCATCGCCAAAAATAAAAATTTACAATGGCAGTAACTATTCATGATAAATAACAATTTTACAACTTGATCATTTCATAAAAACTTTTAAAAATTGGTTTAAATATTTGACAATAATCTCTTTTCTTGTTTTAAATATTGTACCTAATTAATATTGAGAGCATGTCTAATTTGATTAATCATGTATTTCAACTTATTCCTGAAACGGAATTTCATTATAAATTATATTTTGCATCCTCATGCTAAAATTCAATGTAAAGTGTTAGGAGCAAAGTTTCTACTGAGAATCAATTTTACATAAAATTCAAATAATTAAAGCAGTTTTTAAAAATAACTGGTCAAATGATTCACACTCCCTGACTTCAAGACTTACTATAAAACTATGGTAATCGAGATTGTGGATTACTGTAAGGATAGACTTATAGGTAAATGGAACAGACTAGAAAGGCCAGAAATTAGCCATCAAATGTATGACAAATTTATTCTCAATAAAATTACCAAGGCAATTCAGTAGAGAAAGGGAAATCTTTTCAGTAAATGTTGCTGAAAAATACTGAATATCCTTATGGGGAGAAATGAACATTGGCCCTTATCTCATGCTATACGTAAGAAGTAACTTGAAATATATTATAGACCTAAATATAAAAACTAAAACTGTAAAACTTCTAGAAGAAAATATAGGATCTTTTTCAAGTCTTTGCAGTCTTGAAGCAGGCACATATTTCTTTGATAGACACAAATAGCACAAACTATTTTTTAATAATAAATTGAATTTTTTTATTAAAAGTTTCTACTCTTTGAAAGATTCCATTAAGAACAAAAAAACAAGTCATAGGATGATAGAAAATATTGGAATGTTGACAAAAGATGTACAAAGAACTCTTAAAACTCTTAAAACTGTCAAATAATAAGACAATTAAATAATGAGCAAAAGGTTTGAACACCAACTTTAAAAAAGAAGTGAATGGTCAATAAGTGCTAAAAATACTCAATGTCATTAGCCATCAGAGAAATCCAAGCCCACCATATAATCTAGCCTTTCCAATATTACATATTTACCCAAGAAAAGTGAAAACATGTCCACACAAAAACTTGTGCATAATTGTTATAGCAGCTTTATTCTCAAAACCGGAAAATGGAAACAACCCAAATTCTATCAACAGGTGAATGGATAGACAAATTGTGGATATATTCATATAATAGAATTCTATATACTTCAGCAATACGTGAACCGTGAACTTCCTGATTTTCAAGCTGGTTTTAGAAAAGGCAGAGGAACCAGAGATCAAATTGCCAACATCTGCTGGATCACTGAAAAAGCAAGAGAGTTCCAGAAAAACATCTATTTCTGCTTTATTGACTATGCCAAAGCCTTTGACTGTGTGGATCACAATAAACTGTGGAAAATCCTGAAAGAGATGGGAATACCAGACCACCTGACCTGCCTCTTGAGAAAACTGTATGCAGGTCAGGAAGCAACAGTTAGAACTGGACATGGAACAACAGACTGGTTCCAAATAGGAAAAGGAGTACGTCAAGGCTGTATATTATCACCCTGTTTATTTAACTTATATGCAGAGTACATCATGAGAAACGCTGGGCTGGAAGAAGCACAAGCTGGAATCAAGATTGCTGGGAGAAATCTCAATAACCTCAGATATGCAGATGACACCACCCTTATGGCAGAAAGTGAAGAGGAACTCAAAAGCCTCTTGATGAAAGTGAAAGTGGAGCGTGAAAAAGTTGGCTTAAAGCTCAACATTCAGAAACTGAAGATCATGGCATCCGGTCCCACCACTTCATGGCGACTGCAGTCATGAAATTAAAAGTCATTTCATGGTGACTGCAGTCATGAAATTAAAAGACGCTTACTCCTTGGAAGGAAAGTTATGACCAACCTAGATAGCATATTCAAAAGCAGAGACATTACTTTGCCAACAAAGGTCTGTCTAGTCAAGGCTATGGTTTTTCCAGTGGTCATGTATGGATGTGAGAG
>NW_011494707.1:3289571-3291702 GCF_000754665.1 Bison bison bison | reverse complement strand
GACTCTTGAGAGTCCGTTGGACTGCAAGGAGATGCAACCAGTCCATTCTGAAGGAGATCAGCCCTGGGATTTCTTTGGAGGGAATGATGCTAAAGCTGAAACTCCAGTACTTTGGCCACCTCATGTGAAGAGTTGACTTATTGGAAAAGACTCTGATGCTGGGAGGGATTGGGGGCAAGAGGAGAAGGGGATGACAGAGGATGAGATGGCTGGATGGCATCACTGACTCTATGGACGTGGGTCTGGGTGAACTCCAGGAGTTGGTGATGGACAGGGAGGCCTAGTGTGCTGCGATTCACGGGGTCGCGAAGAGTCGGACACAACTGAGCTACTGAACTGAACTGAACTGAATATATATATTGTTGTATATGAGTTACATATTCATGTAATAAAATTCTGTCAGTAATTTAAAAAAAAAACAACAGAAGTACCCAGCAACCTGGACCTATCACAAAAATATGGAGAGTGAAAGACATCAGACATGAAAAAATATAACAGTTTATATGAAATTCTAGAAAATGGAGACTAATCCTTTTTGGCAGAAAGCAGATCTGTGATTGTCTGGGGTCAAGGTACAGATAGAAATTGACCACAGAGAGAGGCACAAAGAAATGTTGGTGGTGATCAAAGTATTCTATATTTTTATTTGGGTATTGTTTACACAGGTGGTTTACATTTATCAAAACTCATTGAATTGTATACTTAAAGTGAGTATAATCATTATATGTAATATGTAAATTATATTTCAGTGAAGCTCAATTTGAAGTATTTAATAGTTTCTTTAAAACTATTGATTTTGTATCCTGTACTTCCTTAATACTATAGCAAAATACTCTGCTTTTAAGAAAGAGAAATTAAGGTCTTCTACCATCCACTACTATTCTCCCTACCCCATCTCTGTTTAAAAGATTAAATTGTATATATATTTGATAAGAATATGAAATACACGTAAGCAATCATAGCTATTCATCATTTAAGGCATGTAAGGTTATCAGAGTTTCAAAGGCTAAAGAGACACTTGGTGCAATGGGAAACATACAAAATGTGAAGTTCAAAGACTTGGTTTCATATCCCCACTCTGCTTCTTACGGTATCTCTTAAACTTCGAGTGTCACATACCCAATTTGAAAAATGGGGATATTATATATTACCAAAAATTATATCTGATTCAGTGTCAAATGAAATAACAGATGCAAAGCTACTTTGTAAATATACAAATCCTTGTACCTATCCACTGTACCTTCAGCTCATAATTACTTGCAAATAAAAATTATAAATAAAAATTCGATTTTTCCCATGAGCTCTGAGAAAGCAAAATCAAATGTCATTTCAACCAGAAATCTCTGGCACCAGACTAGCATCTGGCAGATAGAGGCATTAAATAGATGTTGGCTAAGTTAATTTCAATTCCTGTTTCTGAACCCCAGCATTTTTATCAATATGTTTAGGGAAATTAGAGTAGGTAGAGCCATGGCTTATGAGTCCAAACATAAAATGCTTTTAAGAAAATGTATTAGAACTCATAAATTTTATCTTGACAACTGTGATATTCAAATATGTTAGGTACCTATTTGCTTCTGACATCACAAAGGAATGGATCACAAAAGACTTAAATTTAGGCTGTCCACTTATCCTGGCATAGCGAGTACCCAGGTTCATAGCATTAAGTCTTTAAAGAATAAACTTCATTGCTTCTAAACCATGTATAACTTTCTATTAAAGATGAAATCTAATAAAGAAC
The DNA here is from genome assembly GCF_000754665.1 of Bison bison bison. NCBI lineage: Eukaryota > Metazoa > Chordata > Mammalia > Artiodactyla > Bovidae > Bison > Bison bison. The sequence goes on along the minus strand of NW_011494707.1, from coordinate 3,289,961 downwards.
TAGCTATGAGAGGAAACATAAGATGAAGTCAAGCTGATCATCACCTTCTTCATTCTTAAGAAGTTAATAGTTCAAACCCTTTATTTTTGGTAGAGGACTCCTGAATATACTGTCTACCACAATCCTGTGGTGTTAGGGGTACATGGCAGCTGTATAAGTCCAAAGGGTCCTGACACCAATACCAGTATAGCTGAAATTTTTCCATTAAGTTTTATTTCATTAATCTGAATGCCACATATGCACCCTTCTCTAGCATGTGGGAGGCCAGAACGTAAGAACTTGCAAACAAAGACAAAAACCATTACTGGGGTGATATGAAGAAGAGAGTTGCAAATTTTTTTTTATCTCCTCCACACCTTGGAGTGAGCATAACCATTGCTTTGTTGGGGG
>NW_011494707.1:3241617-3289471 GCF_000754665.1 Bison bison bison | reverse complement strand
GGATACTCTGTCTCTGGATTTAATATTTATTTATGGAAAATTTGTCTTTTCCTTTTACTGTCATTCTATAATAAACTGATGCATTAACTTTGCAAAATTTAAGACTATGAAGTTATTATATGCACTTACAAACATTTTTGGGTAAATGGTTCTTTTGACCTTTTATTACTCTTCATTTAAATCTTATTAACTTTCCAGTTTCAGCATAGTTTTTTTTTTTAAATAAGAATTTAAACATAAAATGATAACCTTAGATAAAGAACTAAGGGATTTTAGTATTTCATTGTTATTCTTTCTGTTTTTAGTAGTTTTTTGACCCTTATAAATGTGTATAATAGTCAATATTAATGTTCTTATTTTCTCAAATTTGTTATAAAAATTATACCTTTACTGCAAATGATATATTACTCTTTAATCATGGGAAACTGTAGCAATATCTATATTGAACCCAAAATATAATATGAATATGTGTGATCTTACTTTATAATAATTAACATCTGTATTTTTTATGTACGTGGGGGGATATGTGTTTATTTACTTTAGGTGCATTTTACTACATTTATATGTTCTCAGAGATTTTATATAGAGGCATTAAAAAAGTAAACAGGTATAGTCAGTCATGGGTGTTATTTTATATGTGTGCATATATATATAGGTTATTGGGGATGCAAAGATATAAAAGATAGAAGAATCTAGTAATTGCCTTTAAGATCAGAGCACAAAGCATTAGTTTGGATTTTACAAGGCCAGCCAGCAACAAAAGAGCAGTAATTTATGAGCTCAGCGTAAAAGAATAGCATAATTGCATTAAAAATTAATGCTAATGAACACTAAAATGGGGAAGGTGGTTATGATGAAAGTTTGTATTCATCTTCTCTGGTTTGAATGATGGCTAGTGGCTTGATTAATGGCTTAATTTCTATCAATTAGCGGGGAAAAATCTCCTGCGAGACAAGGGTAAATTGAGCATTGAATTACATATCTTGCTTTTGTGTGCTAAGAAAAAAGAGCTGCGTATCTCTGATATTAGCCACAGTGACAAATGTGGTGTGCCCTGCGATGTCTGCATTAGCTCTCCTGACAGGGGAGTTGTGTGTGGTTATGGGGTGTTTGGAGATGGCTGGCAGACAGCATTCACTGCAAGTGCCTCAGAAACACAACTCTTCCATCTACAGAATTTTAATTAGAGTCAATAAGAATTCTGAAATTAAAATGGACAACAAATAACAACTTAAGAGTCTATTCTGCCCTGTTAATCCAGTATACTTCAAATTATATTCCTTTCTTCTATCCAGTAGCTTTAGCTTTGTTGGAATTATTACTTTTATTAAAGTGAATTTAACTACCCATGTTTATTACATTTGAGACAAGCATAAGGCAGTAGTCTATTAATATTTTGTGTAGTCAAATTCTCAGAAACCATTCTAGTTTTTTGTAGCAACAGTTACTGCACAATAAATAAATAACAGCTCTCAAGTAGTAATTTACTACTCAGATTATCTTCAGGCTTAAATGAAAGAATGATAGGTTTTCTAAAAGTTTTGTTTCTTTTATTCATTAATAAAGATTTTCAGAATGTGACATATATAATTCTTTAAAAATTTATTTGAGTAAGAAAGGTTCCAAAAATATACATCTGTAATCTAGCTCAAGATAATGCCAGAAGACCAAGATGATATTTATGGTGTCTCTTCTACTAATAAAGCTATGTTGTATTTTACTGAAGGAATAAGATTAAAATGCAGAATAAGAACAATACTAAGGACATTTATTATACTAGTAAATGGTTAAGAAGGTGGGGAAAAGAGTATGTTACCTGGCCGGAGGGAATAAAGACTTTATTTGACTAGTAAATAATGACTGGATCACAGTTCAGGGATTGGATCCCACTTCTACCACCAACCAGCTGTGTGACCTTGGCCAAGCTACTTAGCCTCAGTTTCTCATCTGTACAATGGAAATATTAACACTACCATCTTTGATGGTCATGATCATTAAATGAGGTGATCCATGTGAATCTGCTTAGCACTTAATGCCATAAATGTAAGCTTCTGTTACTGCCATGATGACTGCTCCTGCTACCATAACAGCTCATCTGACCTATTTAACAACCATTTTAATATTTAAAATTAGCCTCTGTGACCTTCCTCACTAGAAAGGCATTCCAGATATTGATGATCAAAACAAGGGTCTGTAGACTTACAAACACTACACTAATATATATCTGTTTTAAAACATGATTTCTACCAGAGGACTACTCTTATAGGGAGTGTGTGTTACTAGACATCCATTAGGATTCCATATGGCCAGAAATTGAGAGGTTTATACTCACTTTTTAGCTAACTTCTATGTCTTTAGTACAATTACTAAATCAGTGCTCTAGTACTAGCTCTCAGTTATTCAGTGCTTTTATTGCTTCCTGAGCCCTATGCCTCCTTTTGTAGCCCTCTATTTTCCTTGATACTACATTGTCTATTTGCATGTGTATTAATCATCTCTCCCATTGAAACATAAGTTCCATGAGGGAAGAAACTCTTGTCTCTAAACCCTGGTATGCAGAACACTTGCCTGAATGTGCTCAACTATTTGGAAGTAGGAAAGGAGAAAGAAAGAGAGGGAAGAAAGGAGACAAGCAATGTCTCAGCCATCCGATGATGTTTCAGCTATTTTCCCTATGTCACAGAGGAGAAAACAGACCATCACAGCCCACTTGCCCAAAGGTCACAAAGCTAGTAAGTAGCAGAGACAGGGTTTAATCCAGATAGTCTGGACTCAGAGCCATTATAACTAATTAGAGACATTTAATTTCTTAAGTTACAAATTTCTTATAATTTGACATTGCTCCCCCATGATTTTTTTTTTAATAGTCACGTTGTGTGCATGCTAAGTCACTTCAGTCGTGTCCGACTCTTGTGACTCTGTGGCCTGTGGCCCGCTAGCCTCCTCTGTCAGTGGAATTCTCCGGGAAGAATACTGGAGCGGGTTGCCATTTCCTCCTCCAGGGGATCTTCCCGACCCAGGGACCGAACCCACGTCTCTTACATCTCCTGCATTGGCAGGTGGGTTCTTCACCACTGGCACCACCTGGGAAGCATGCCTTTTAATTTTTAAGTTTCAGCAAGTATTTATTGACTGCTTACTAAATCATAGAGCACACCATGCTAACTGCTGAAGTTGACACAAAAAGATATGTCCCTATAGCTGGGGGAAATGAAGCTTTTGCTTATGAAGAGATTAATATCAGTGCAAGGTAACATATGCTGAGAGCCAAATGAATTATGGAAGATGTCCTTTTCTCACAGATGCCAAGGGAAAGTGATAGAAAAAGTTAAGAGCATTCTAGGTGAGAAGAACTAAATGAGGTGGAATTTGTGTAGATTTTCAGTAAGGGTTTTGTTTTTCATAAAACCTAGTCTGATTCTCAGTTCACTTGCACTTATTAAAATGTTTATCAGAAATTCTTCACTGGTTCAGTCACATTAAAAATATTCCTGTTACTTAATTTGATATGGATAGCAGTTTGTTGTAAGTCTGTCTTGGACCCCGTCCAAGGGGGTTTGTTACTAGAGTACTCCAGGAGCCTCATTGGCAGATATAACTTGGTACTGTACCATAAGCTTCCAGAAGACTGGTAGACAAGCCACATTCTACTTAAGAAGTTTTCTCATCTTTCACATTATTTATGGATATCAGTTAGTGTTAGTGTTGGACGGATTTATAATATATATTTTGTATGCTTTGTGAAAGAAACTTATTTAAAATACACTGTTTTGGAGGGAAACCAGTGGCTGTTTAATTAAAATTTTTGTTCATGAGAAGTTGCTTTAACTATAGAATTCCAAGTAAGCTTTACAGGATGTTTTATTTGTTTATGAATTTTATTGACTAGCCATCTTTATTTGCTTATTTATTGAATAACCAGTTTGTTACTGTTTGCTTTTTTTCCTTCTATTAAAACACTTGAAAATACTTTACATTTCAAGGACTTTGTTTTGTTTTCAGTGTCTGTATTATACCATAAAAGGGATTTTTCAGATATTTCACTTCTTGACTAAAATTTTAGTCCATTTAAAATGAAAATATCTTATTCTCTTGTATTATTTATGTATTTGTAGCAGTATATTAGTATATAATTTTTTTCCCTTTTGGGAGAGAAAAGCAGCATAACTAACTCAGTAACTATGAAGCCAACCAACCCAAACTCTTTATAAAATAAAATGCATTTTAACTTTGGGGAAATTCATAAATTATTAATATTCAAAAGGAGTCAAGATACCTTTCATGAAACTCATGCTGTCCCCTAGCACATGATTACATCTTGGGAAATAGTGCCATCTGCTGTTTTCAGCCTGGCATTGCTGCCAGTTTAGAGATGGGCTTGTTTGTCATCTGCAAATAGTTTACAGATTTACATTTTGTCTTTTCAAATAAAAATTTATATCGGACCTTGTCATCATTATTTACCAATCTTAAATTTGTGTACCATTTGATAATATTTTCAAAGAAAATTGTGTGTCATGTGAAATTGTTAAATACAACTTTAAGTAGCAGGTGAGCCTAATTTTTATAAGATCAATGGTAACAAAATATTTGATTTTAATTGTCGTCTTAAGAGGAACAAAATAATATTCCATTCAGCAAATGAGTTAATACCTGACTTTTTTAGTCTCTAGTGACTTAACTTTGACTCTATTATTTTTTCTTTTACTATGAAATATGAAATATTCTACAGACTTCTTGAAAGCAACCTATGAAAGTCATCTTGTTTACCAATAATGTATTTATCAAAAACATCAAGTGCAAATATAAATGTTTACTTCATGTTTATCATGTTAATATTTTAAAACATCCTATAATTTTTATTCTCCCAGTAACATTGTCACTTGTCTTCATTTTTACCTTACGGCTGGTAAATGCAGGATACTTTGTATGCTAGGCCCTCATGCCAAGCATATAAACAATAATCAGTTTTAATCCACATTTTTCCTAGTCTTAAAATTGGTATAGAAATTTTAAATGACAAATTGGCATGTAAAACTTAAGAGCCTGAATTTAAAACAATTTACTATATATTATGTGTTTTATTCTGCTTCCCAAAATGACTGGGTTATACCTAAGACATACATTTGTGGGCATTGATCTTAGAATTTTGAGTATGAAGCAATTTAAAACATGTTTTATGCCTGTTTTCAGACAGTATGGAGCTGAGCTATTTATAAGGCTGGAAATGTAAATATCCTATGAATCTTTCAAATTGTAATTTATATATCACTCTTACTCTTTAATTTAAATATCACACTCTTTAAATATCACTAGTAAAATGGCCCCCCGCATTGAAAGGTAAAACCTATGTTGGTTTATTTTCGTATTGTAACTCAGGCAGACGGGCTTTCCCTGTCTGTCCTGTCACTTTGTTAGCCCTCATCTTTAAAGAAACACAAAGATAATGTTCTGTTTTTCTTCTAATCTTCTTTCCATCCTTTATAATTTCTCCAGTGCTATTTTGTTAAACATACTGGCTCTTTGGCTAGCTTCTATGATAACACTTTTATTTGTGTTAGGAGCTGGTTGTATGCCCATATTTAAAGCTACAAACACTGGAAGCTTTACATCAAGTACTGTTTGTGAGCTCACCTCTGACATCTAATACTAATGATGTGCTTTGTAAATCCAAATGAGAGAATATGTTAGAGAAAAAAATCCGAAGGGTCAAACAGTTGATACTTAGAAGACATCATCCTGAAGTCAGAGATAGTGTTTTTGGTTGGGAACTAATGATTATGAAATAATTGTGAGAGTAATTAAGACCTACGCAAACAAACGTGTTTTCGTATTGAAAAATTAAAGTTGAATCACCTGGAATGGTATCTTTTATGATTTTTCTGTGCTATATACATGTAAATAGTAAAATACTATTCTCTGGTACAGGATGTGTTAATATTAATAAGTTAGCTGGGCAAAGAATCTTCTCTTGTTTCGCATGCTCAATTTGTACATTGCATAATTAAAGTCCACAGGAGGTTTTATTCTAAAGCATGTGGAACTATTTGCTCTTCCGTGACACTCTGACAGTGTTTGCTTTTATGTTGGAAAATATATTCTTCCAAAGATGGAAGTGTTGTCTCTGAAGCTATTATTTCCACGCATTCCATGCAGGCTTTCTCACATGAGAAAAGACTGGTTAGAGCTGTCAGGGACACATCTTCAGAAGGACTGTCTTTCTCTTAAATAAACTGGAACTTGCATAAGACTATATACTTATAATTTGTGTTGGCCAAAAATTGAACCAAAGATTTTTCATAAAATGTTAATTTTTATTTTTTAGCATATTCAACCAGATTTACTTTTGCAGCTTAGTATGTAGAAGTTGCTTTGATGCAAGTAGCTCTATCTTGTTAAACCAGTTGTTACAATTGCTTTTTAAGTAAATTCAGTTATTCATAAAGGCTAAAATCCCAGCATTTTTAGATACCTTGGCTGAGTGTTCAGTAGCTCCTAATTCAGCTGTGTATTCATTTCAGCTTAGACTAATCATGAGTGTGTGATCCATAAAGTTGCATTTTTTCCTGTCCATCTGGCATGTGAAAAAAATACAAAAATATGAAACGACACATGACTGTGGCTGTTTATTAAAGCACTAATTATAAAGGCAAACAACTGGGAACAACTCAAATGACCATCAATAGGTATTGGTAGGAAAAAAACTATTATGCAACCATATAGTAGGTTACTGTATATCTGTAACAGAATGAGCAAGTCTCTATGCTAAAAGACATAGTGCTAAGTTAGAGAAGTAATATACATAGAAATGTATAGCATGCTAATTGTGTGTAAGAAAGAAGAGAATATGTATGCTCATATTTTCAAAAATAAGCAATGGAAGGATAAAAATCAAAACCTAATAAAAAATGATTGCCTGTGGATTAGGGGAAGAACTAGGGGAATGGGGTCAGAAAGGAAACCTAGACTTTTCTGAATGATGTTTTAATTTTGACTTTACAAGAATGTTTTATGCAATCAAAAAACAAAATATTAATTATGAAAACAACAGAGCAAAAGATTTAAAAACTTTTTAAAAAGCTGAAACAAATGAACCTAACTGTTATATATCAAGTTGGTAGCATAATCACATGGAGAATTATTTCTCCAAGTGACTTTATAGTGTTTTGACAGTTCATCAGTGGAACAAATCCTAAAATCAAAAAGAACCATCAATTTTAAATTGCATAATTCATCTCAATAGTAGTGTTTATCTTATTATTTTGAAGCTAATACAAAGGCAACTCAGAAAGAACAAGTAAGTCCTTTTGATCATATCTTTAAAGCCTAAGTAATATTCTTAGTGGAGAAGGCACTGGCACCCCACTCCAGTACTCTTGCCTAGGAAATCCCATGGATGGAGGAGCCTCGTAGGCTGCAGTTCATGGGGTCGCTAAGAGTCGGACATGACTGAGCGACTTGCCTTTCACTTTTCACTTTCATGCTTTGGAGAAGGAAATGGCAACCCACTCCAGTGTTCTTGCCTGGAGAATCCCAGGGATGGGGGAGCCTGGTGGGCTGCCGTCTCTGGGGTTGCACAGAGTCAGACATGACTGAAGCAACTTAGCAGCAGCAGCAGCAGCAATATTCTTAGAATAAGAGGAATGATATACAAATATAAAAGACTCAAAAAAGTATTATAATCTTGAATTCAGCTGGTAATATCAGCATAAACTTATATTTGTTTTTTCTCTCCTAAAAATACATATTTCCTATCCCACCCACTGAAAAATATGAGAAGCAATGACAATCCAAAAACAACGGGAACCCCTACTGCTCAGGTTATTGTCTTTAAATAAATGTCATTTCCCACTAAAAGAAATCCAAGCCTCTTGGGGAAATGGCTGATCGCAAGTCTAAGACAGGAACTGTACAGGATGAACCTGGGACCTCTTCAGTTCAGTCGCTCAGTCATGTCCAACTCTTTACGACCCCATGGACTGCAGCACACCAGGCCTCCCTGTCCATCACCAACTCTCAGAATTTACTCAAACTCATGTCCATTGAGTCAGTGATGCCATCCAACCATCTCTTTCTCTGTCGTGCCCTTCTCCTTCAACCTTCAATCTTTCCCAGCATCAGGGTCTTTTCAAATGAGTCAGTTCTTCACATCAGGTGGCCAAAGTATTGGAGTTTGAGCTTCAGCATCAGTCCTTCCAATGAATATTCAGGACTAATTTCCTTTAAGATGGACTGGTTTGATCTCCTTGCAGTCTGAGGGACTCTCAACAGTCTTCTCCAACACCACAGTTCAAAAGCATCAATTGTTCAGCGCTCAGCTTTCTTTATATCCAACTCTTACATCCGTACATGACTACTGGAAAAACCATAGCCTTGACTAGATGGACCTTTGTTGGCAAAGTAATGTCTCTGCTTTTCAATATGCTGTCTAGGTTGGTCATAACTTTTCTTCCAAGGAGCAAGCATCTTTTAATTTCATGGCTGCGGTCGCCATCTGCAGTGATTTTGGAGCCTCAAAAAATAAAGTCTGACACTGTTTCCACTGTTTCCCCATCTATTTGCCATGAAGTGATGGGACCAAATGCCATGATCTTAGTTTTCTGAATGTTGAACCTTAAGCCAACTTTTTCACTCTCCTCTTTCACTTTCATCAAAAGACTCTAGTTCTTCTTCGTTTTCTCCCATAAGGGTGGTGTCATCTGCATATCTGAGGTTATTGATATTTCTTCTGGGAATCTTGATTCCAGCTTGTGCTTCCTCTAGCCTAGCATTTCTCATGATGTACTCTGCATATAAGTTAAGCAAGCAAGGTGACAATATACAGCCTTGACGTACTCCTTTCCCAATTGGGAGCCAATCTGTTGTTCCATGTCCAGTTCTAACTGTTGCTTCCTGACCTGCATACCGATTTTTCAAGAGGGCAGGTCAGGTGGTCTGGTATTCCCATCTCTTTCAGAATTTTCCACAGTTTATTGTGATCCACACAGTCAAAGGCTTTGACATAGAAAGTAGAAATAGTGCAGAAATAGATGTTTTTCTGGAATTTTCTTGCTTTTTCCATGATCCAGTGGATGTTGGCAATTTGATCTCTGGTTCCTCTGCCTTTTCTAAAACCAGCTTGAACATCTGAAAGTTCACAGTTCACATACTGTTGAAGCCTGGCTTGGAGAATTTTGAGCATTACTTTACTAGCATGTGAGATGAGTGCAATTGTGCAGTAGTTTGAACATTCTGTGCATTGCCTTTCTTTGGAATTGGAATGAAAACTGATCTTTTCAGTCCTGTGGCCACTGCGGAGTTTTCCAAATTTGCTGGCATGTTGAGTGCAACACTTTCACAGCATCATCTTTTAGGAATTGAAATAGCTTAACTGGAATTCCATCACCTCCAGTAGCTTTGTTTGTAGTGATCCTTCCCAAAGCCCACTTGACTTCACACTCCAGGATTTCTGGCTCTATATGAGTGATCATACCATCGTGATTATATGGGACCTCTTACCAGTCTTAACAAAAGAGGTCATATCAGAAGAGTGCTCCCACTCTCCCACTCTTCATATCCAAGAGGCTCCCACTTGGCAAAGGTAGAATCAAAATGCGAAGATGATGCCTATGGACTGAAATGCATTAATATATAATTATTCATGAGCTCATAATGGTCACCTTTGGACCAGAATTGATCAATAAAGAGAATTAAACACTCTGCTTTTTCCTGTACAGACTATATTTCAATCATAAAATAGTCAATGAGGGAAGTTCTTTAGACCAGAGTTAATAAATATGGTACAAATAATAGAATTAGAAAAAAAAATCACCATTTTGCAGTGCCTAATAAAATAATGGATTTAAGCAACAATCATTAATGTCTGCTAAAACCATTAAGTGAAAGTTTAGTGGAGAACTTAATAATACGGTAGGACTGACATCATCTTGAACACACTGATCAAGCTTAACATCATTAAAAGTGGAAGAAGCACATCCTAATCTGATGTATTTGTAATTACACAGCACTACCTGTGATGTATGCTTGACCAGAAGAAACTGAACCTCATACTTAAGCCTGACTAGATCTAACTGCTGGTTTACAGAAAATATGAAGGATAGAAGAACATGTTAAATGACACCATGATAATAAAATCAGCAAAATCCAGAATATAGACAATTTTCGAGGCTAAATGATCCATTTTCTCCAATAAATAAATGACAATGAAAGGAAGGGTTGGTGGACTGTTTGTGATTAAACGGAATTTAAGGTACTTGTTGACTAAGTGTAATATGTGGACTTTGTTTAGATCCTGTTTCAGACGAACCAACTGTAAAAAAAGAAAAAAAACACTTTTCTTGGGCAATCAGTAAAAATTAAACATGGACTATACAGGACAATATTAAGGAATTGTTCCTAATAATCTTGGACTTAAAGATAGTATTATAGTTATGTTGCTAGTTTTTTTCCTTAAGCCCTTATCTGAGATGCCTACTAAATATTTAGGGGTAACATGGCAAGAACTGACTCACTGGAAAAGACCCTGCTGTTGGGAAAGATTGAGGGTAAGAGGAGAAGTGGGGTTCAGAGGATGAGATGGTTCGATGGCATCACCAACTCAATGAACATGAGTTTCAGTAAACTCCAGGAAACAGTGAAGGACAGGGAAGCCTGGCATGCTGGAGGAGCCTGGCAGGCTACGGTTCATGGGGTCACAAGAGTTGGACATGATGTAGCAACTAAACCACCAATATATCAATGCCTACTTCAATTTTGGGGAGGAGTGGACCTGAAGTATTTAAAATTAAATCCCACACATAATGCCACTAGAGAAGGAAATGGCAACCCACTCCAGTATTCTTGCCTAGAGAATCCTGTGGACAGAGGAGCCTGGTGGGCTGCTGTCCATAGGGTCGCATAGAGTTGGACATGACTGAAGCGACTTAGCATGCATGTATGCATTGGAAAAGGAAACGGCAACCAACTCCAGTATTCTTGCCTGGAGAATCCCAGGGACGGAGGAGCCTGGTGGACTGCTATGGGGTCACACAGAGTCAGACACGACTGAAGCGACTTAGCAGCAGCAGCAGCATAATGCCATGTTCTTGTTGTTCAGTCACTCAGTCATGTCTGACTTTACGACTCCATGGAAGGGAAACCCATTGATAGATTAAATAATAAGAAGAAAATTAATATATAATTAAAATTAACATATAATTAATGTAAATATAATTATATATTGTTATACCAGAGGCTTCCCTGGCAGCTCAGTTAGTAAAGAATCTGCCTGCAGTGCATGAGACCTGGGTTCAGTCCCTGTGTCAGGAAGATCCCTTGGAGAAGGAATGTTCTATTTGTGGATCTCTAGGGGTAAAATGTTTCTGTTATAACTTAACCATAATGTCTTTTTTTTTTAATCCAGTTAAATTTTGTAAGTCATAATATTACTTCATAGAAGGAACATTGTTTAGGTATAGTGCTGTTAACAAGCTTACACATCAAAATACATGGACATTATATGCTCTCTTTTAGACCAAACCACCCTGGTAGAACAAGTAAAAAGAGTCAAAGAAATTGAAGCCATTGAAAGTGATTCTTTTGTCCAGCAAACATTCAGATCAAGTAAAGAAATCAAAAAGGTAAGTTTTCATCCAGGCATTATGAATAAGCCTTTACATTCCAACTAAAGAGAAGCTTTATTAATGGATTTTACTTAAATATAAGTTCTTCTAGTAGATGAAGTAGGGCAAGAGAGTGTCAGCGTGTTATTGAGAGAAGAATCGGTGAGAATCAGTTTGTTTAAATTGTTAAAAAAAAAAAAAACCTGTAAAAATGTTTCTGATGGTATTTTTATTTTAAAATTCACCAAGAAGACAAAGTAAAATGTCAACATGACAGTTCTATAGCAGTAATGTGCATTTTGTGAACATACACCATTTTCTTTTCAAATGGATACACCTGCTTTTTGAATTGACATTGCTAGAGAAAAGTTAGAAAAGAACTTCAACAATAAAATTATTGCCCATATAGTAACGTATATCTATCTACACTCTTTGTCTATATATGGGTATCACTTACTCAACTCTAATAAAAGGAGCTTTCGTTGGCATTTTATTTCTGTTGAGTATTTGATTTATTCTTTCAATCATTATCAGAGTTATTTTTTGGAATTTGTGTTCTTTTAGGAAGAAAAGGCTGTCTACTGTGAAGTACATGTATTCTTTAATATCACACATATAATGAAGATGTAGTATAGTTACTACTTATTCAAAAATATTCTGCATCTGTAGATATATTAATGACTGTGTGTATGGCATTCTCCTGATGAATGTATTGGATTGGCCAAAAAGTTCATTCAGATTCTTTTGTAAGATGGTATGGGAAAACCCAAATGAACTTTTTGGCCAACCCAATATCATAATTCGTTCATTTTGTTTCCTCTGATAAGTAGATATTTAAACAGTTGTACATTTGGAGGTATTATATATATGTTTGTGAATATCCATTATTATCACCAGAGGATAAATTTTTCAAGATGGAGTTATTTGTTAAAGGTTAATATTGTTTATTTTTGTACCTATTTCCAAAGTCATTCTCCCAAAATACTGTATCAGTTCAAATTCCACCCCGAAGTACAGGGAGAAGTGTGCCTCTCACAGCCTGGTTAACACCTAACTTTTTAAGTCAGACTTTTTCATGTTTACTGACCTAATAGGTAAAAATTGACCTTTTGTTGTTCTGTTAGCATTTTATTTTATTGTTAGTGAGATGGATGGCTTTTCAGTTACCATATATATTTTAAAATGATTCATTCTGAAGACATGAATTGAGCATGTGCAAGATGCCAGGATGTACTAGACAACCTTGGTTAGTCCATGCCCCTGCCCTGTTATTTCGCTGATTTCGTGTGAACATTTTGTAGTTTGCCACCACAATCTCTGAAGAAAAAGGAGCTGTGAAATGCACATTCATAAATATAGCTGCCCATTTTATTTAATATCTTACTTGTACATGTTATGGGGTCATTCACTTCTCCTAGGAGAATTGTAATTTATTTTGAAGTTGACTTCAGTAGTATTTGTTTTCTAGAGTTCACCTTGACTTCCCAGTTCTCACCGGACACACTTAAGATAAACTAGCATTTTCTTTCTGTGGAACTATTTATTCCTCTATGGTTAACACACTGAGTTTTCTTCTAAATAACTTTTTCCCATTTTGTATTAATTATTAATATAATAAATTTATTTGCAGTTCTGTTCCTCTCTTCCAAGATAATAGCAGTTCTTCCAGTAACTAGTAAAATTGACAGTGATTGAGGAAATTGATCCAAACCCTGTTTAATATAGTGGAAAGAGCATGAACTTTGGACTCAAGATCTGACTTTGAACTTAACTTTTACACTTCCTACCATAATTTATGATCTAGAGCAAACCTCAACCTCTTTCTAAGCCTCTGTTTCCAAATTCATAACATTAAGCTAATAATATCTACTTTTTAGAGTAATTGAGAATTAAATATAATGATTATCAAATATCTAACATGTTTCTTAATCCATTAAATGTTTATTTTTAAATTATAGACTAGCATCTAAATTATTTAATATCTAAGTATGTTCTACACACCAAGTATGTATAGTGTATACAAAACTTGAAAAGTTCTACTGTAGGTATTCAATCCGTCTTAAGTATAAACTTTACTTCATTTATGTTTTTCTGATACGCCTCTTAGTTTCCCTGAGTCTCCTTGCTCACAAATCAGAGACCTCGCTGATAAACACAGAAATTCTTCAGAATTTCTTAAAAGACTTCTGAAATGTATAAATGTAATAATATCTATATATTTTAATTTCAGGATTAGTAATTTTTCTACCTTGTTATATTCCCAAGAAAAGTTTTAAAATATTATTTCCTATGGTTATTAATCTTAAGATAACTGATTAAATCCAAGAGAAAAACTGTTCTTCCCAAATTTATAACAAACCCTTTGTGTAGTTAAATGGGCTTCCTATGAAAGCAATATAAAGGAATTTCACCTATCTCTATCATCAGAGGGACCACCATTATTAATTATTTTAATAATCAGCTTTTATTTGCTTTAGTTTTTAGTGCTGAGTTGGAATTTACTCAGTTTCAATATGGCTTTTCTTATACTTCCAATTCAGATGCCACAGTTAAGGATTAAGAGGACAAGGATGGAACCCCTAGGGGGTCTCTTCATTTTGTAAGCAACCTTAAGAAATCTGTGTGAGGGAAACCCACCTTCTGTCTCAACTATCTTTTAAAAAGAATTTCCCCTTAACAATAATTCATAGAAAGATATAAAATTGGAACAGGCTAGCTCTTGGCTGGATAAGAATGACAGAGAAGCAGAAGCAGCCTCAAAATATTAATCCAGCACTGTGAGTTGAGCCACTTAGAAATATGTTTAGTTTAAATATTTTACCAATAATTTTATTTATTTCCTCTAAAATGCAAACCAGATTACAATAAATCTTGCATTTAGCAATTAGGAAGCAGTGGTCAAAAGCATGAGATGAGGGTCAGACGTGGAGCCACATTCTGATTCTGCCATTTGCTGACTATATCCTTCAACTATGTAATGGTTTCATTACACCTTGACTCTCTTCTCTTAAAATGGGGATAATACCTGTAGCAGAGGTTTTTATGAGGATGAACAAGATATTTACATAAAACAGTTAACCACATGCCTGGCATATATAAGTATTCAAGAAATGAAAGCTGTTGCCACGCCTCGTCTTCCTGCTACTAATCTACCTTCTCTCACTGAAGACCAAGTGCTGGATGTGTGTGCGACTTCCTTCAGAGCGATTTTAGACACAAAAATTTCCATTTTAGTTATGCCAGAGATTGTTTTATGTAATTTTTTATGTTCTCTAGACCTAAAATTCTCCTTGCTTGAGGCTTGGTGATCTACTGTATTACCAAGCAAAGAGTTTTAAAATTACTTTACACAGTAACTTACTGGTTTCGTGTATAGACATCAGCTTGAAACCTGTTTGTTTCGACACAGCCATTTGGAAATGTTAAAGCACTAAGCAAATGGTATAAAACAATGTTGTATCCCAGCCCCACTTTTTCATATATATTTAAATAACAACTAAAATAATAATTACCATTATAATGGCTACCATTATACTAGACATTTAACTTTTATAATTTAACTAGTATCCTAGTAACATTTATAACTGAGGTTCAGCAAATTTTATAATCCATTGTTAAATCTAATAAATGATTGAAAGCAGCATCAAAACCAAATTTGTCCAACACCAGAACCCACTTTTTTCCTACTGATTAAATGTCTCTCATAATTGTAACTCAATGCATATTCCCTGTTAAGTTATAAAGAAAGCATGCCTTGAAGTGACCCTAACAGGGGAATATGCTAAAAAGCCTCAGAAGATGGCATTTACCTTGGTAAATGTACAGTAAGGCTAATAAAATATTAGCTATCCAACCCTGGGCTTGTATTAGTCGTCACATATCAAAATCATCAGAAGAGCAGTGATGGGCCAGCAAAGCATAAATTCGCACTGGACTGTAATAGAAAACAGTGGGCCAATTTATTAGTTTAGAAAGTGATATCCCTTCCATTTGCTAAAATGTCTGTGTCTGCAATATGAGGTAAAGATTCAGGATGTCCAAGAAGATGAATTATTTATCAGGAGATGACTTAGCAAAGGGAGGTAAATTATCTAGAGGACCATTTCATCCAGGTCATGGGGAGATCTTATGGGCTATCCTTTTCTTGAAAATTAAATTATGACCCAAGTTTCAACATCCTTTTCTCCTGGACAATTCTACACACGTTTGGTATAAAATTTGTATCTCTAAAGAAGGCTTTTGTATAACCTAATGACCCCTTCCATTGGTAGAGTCTTCAGCTGTATAAATTCTACTAATTTAACTAGGGAGATGTTACCAGAAAAGTGGCTATCACCAGTGACATGCTAGATGGTGTGTCTCCTGCAACACAGTGATTTAACTAGTTTTAACTCTCTACCATCCTATTTCTCTAATGTGAGTAGATAGACAATCTGATAGTTCCTGATACATCATCAACTTGAGGAACCAAGATGCAACTTGTTTTCAGACTGCTCTCCCAGATAAACTTATTATCAGTTATTCAGTCCTAACCTTGTATTTGGCTGATATCCACCAGTATTCAAAAAGGGTACCTAACTAAGCAGCGTGGTCATTTGTTCTTTTACTTACAAAGTGCAGATTAAAACAAATTGTTCCAAACTGAACCACCAGGTGGCAGTGCTACTTGAAGCCAGATGTTTGATCGTGGGCTGGCCATATTGAGGGTTTTTTTAAAGTCAAATTTTCTCTAAAACAGCTTTCCTCACTTAAAGAAGCAATTAATCATTTTCCTCACGCATTTTTAAATTAGCCATTATTAGATAATAACTTTTATGTTCTGATCCTAACCATTGAGAACTTTGTTTTCTTTTTATACCTTATGTATATATAAGCATACTGTGTAGGTAAAAACAAAATCAGATTACCTGATTTTTATAATAGAATGTTATCTCTGCCACCTGAATATGTGCAGTCCGCATCTTTGGCAACTAGAATAACAACACTTCACAATTTTTCAAGGTTGTTCAATATGGACAGCCAGTCTCCTAGCTGAGCCCTGTCATAGCCCGGCCTGGTTACGCAGAACAGTATGCCCACTTCAGTATTTTTGCTTGGAGAATTCCATGGACAGAGGAGCCTGGCAGGCTGCAGCCTGTGGGATCGCACAGTCAGACATGACTGAAATGATTAGGCATGCACGTACGCATACTCTTTTATTCCCTGTATGGCAACATATAATTTTAAAAAATTGTGTCTTGGACCTCACTGGGCTAGGATACTTCCCCACTTCCCTCTCTGCGGAATATGGGGTTTTACTGTTACATGCCTTCAGTTTTATAAAAAGTCAGTATCATATCCCTTAGGGCTATGAGTCTTCTGTGACCAGTATTTTGGAGATGTAGTAATGTTAGAGGTCTGGGGTAAAATATATTGGCTGCAAAATAAAAGAAAAAAACTTCCAAATCAAATTTACCAAATATTTCTTTAAACAGCTCTGTTGTAACTTGTTGCAATTTGTCTTTATATATATATTTTGGTATTTTTTTGTTAGAGATCTGTCACCCCTTCAGCAAAATGTCATCTTCAGTTTGGACATGGAACATGTCTTCTTATTCTCCCTGGTGTACCCAGTGCTGAGCAATTAGTAGTGCTTAGTAAGTACTGGTTAAAGAGACTAATCTCCAACTCTGAGATAAATCATTCTAATAACTAATTCATGCGTATTTCATTTTCTAGATGTTTTCCCCAGTGACATCTGTTTTACACTTCATTCAGAGAAGTGGATGTTCAGAAGTAGGAAAGTCAACAAAACATGGAAATTGAAAAGCTATAGGTTTAGAACAATGGGTGTAGAAAAAAAAAGGCTAGTCAATCATCTAGAGTTTTTTAATTTTAACTTTTAATTCCAACTTCTCATCTAGTTTATCTCATCATTCATTTCATATTATCCCTGCAGCCTTGCTGTTAATTAGGCACTTCCCTGGCCTTTTAGCTCAGGGAAGGAGATGTTGAAATTAACCTGAGCAGCACTACACTCTTGGTTCTTTCCAAGCAGGCACAATGATTTATTAGTCTTTTGTCCCTGGTACCAAGCACAGTACCTGGCCTATAATATTTTATACAGTGGAATAGGATTCAACCACAAACAGGAATGAAATACTGATATACATGTTAAATGAAAGAAGCCAGTCACACACACACAAAAAAACACATATTGTATGATTCCTTTTATATAAAATGTACAGAATAGACAAATCCATAAAGACAGAAAGTAAATAAGTGGTTGCCTAGGGATGTCAGAGTTGGGGAGAAATGGGGAGCAGTGACTGCTAATGGGTATGTGTTTTTTTAGGAGGGTTATACAAATGTTCTAAAGTTGTTTGGAGTGATAGTTTCAGAACTCTGCTGATGTAATAAAAGCGATATGAATTGTGATATGGAATTATATTTCAGTAAGGCAGTTAAAAGACTCTGATGCTGGGAGGGATTGGGGGCAGGAGGAGAAGGGGACAACAGAGGATGAGATGGCTGGATAGCATCACCGACTCGATGGACAGGAGTTTGAGTGAACTCTGGAAGTTGATGATGGACAGGGAGGCCTGGCGTGCTGCAATTCATGGGATCACAAAGAGTCGTGCACAGCTGAACGACTGAACTGAGCTGAACTGAACTGAAGGCACTTATTTAAGAAATAGTAATAAAAATCTTTAGATTTGCTTTTTATACCTAAAGAGACCAGCTCAATGGAGATTTGTTGCCCACGTGTTTCGATTAATAGAATTTACATCTGTGTAATGTATATAGTTTTTCAATAGTATAGACTCATAAGTACAAATTTCTTAAGAAAAATATGTTGATTGAAAGAATAACATTTTCACAATTTCTTTGTATTTGCTTGTTTGAGGAATAGTCTGTTATTCAGTATCCTAGGGCCATGTTGCGGTTAGTATCATCTCAAAGGAGGCCAGTTTAGCAATTATTATTCAAAATCTAAAGTGTTTTATGTTTCAGGCAGTGGAAGCTAGTGAAGTGAAGCATGCAGCAACCACATCAGGACCCGCATCAGCGGTGGCTGATCCACCGAGTAATGAAAAGGAAATAGACCCAAGCAACATCCCTACTGCTATCAAGTACCAAGATGACAATTCTCTGGCTCATCCAAATGTAAGACCCTTAAGCTTTAAGAATGTCAGTTTAAGTCTAGTTCACTGAAGTTAACTCAGACTGCTGTTCTTTTGGGCTGATGACAAGAAGACCATTGAAGAAAATGGATTCATATGTTCATATTTGCCAAACATAAGACAGCTCACCCCCAGCCCTTAGAGCTGTTACCAGTATTTGAATCTGGTTTGGGCCACCCTATGTTACCTGATTTCTAGAAGATTCTTTATGTGGTTAAGAAAAATAGACAAAAAAGAAGAGTTTTGTTTCATTTTTTCATCTGGCACTAAAAGATCTAATTCTGGCTCTGCTTATTGACTTATTGGCTTATTGACTGTGGGCATGTCTTTAATGTCATATTGTGCTGTCTTCTGTGAATTAGGGTCGTACCACTCTGTCTCTCAGAAAGTTTGTAGGAAATAAACTTTACAAAATGAAATGTAAAATTGCTAATGATTTTTATATTAGTCCTTCCAAACTTTCCAAGGGTTATTCCAAATAGATGATCTTCAGTTAAGAAGTCATCAAGAGTTAAGTAGTATCTAAATGTTGTGCTAAAGGATGTATTCTATAAAGATGATTTGTAAGATCAAATCCAAGTTATTTGGCAAACAGTGATATTTTTCTTCTTCTTTTTTTTTTCATTTCAGTTATTTATTGAGAAAGCTGATGCTGAGGAAAAATGGTTCAAGAGATTAATCGCTCTCCGACAAGAAAGGCTAATGGGCAGTCCTGTGGCCTAAAGTAGTATTCATGTGGTTGAATTAACAGTAACATTGGAAATTTAGGTTTTTAAATCCTAGTATTAACTTTTTACTCTTAAAAATAATTTAGCTGATTATATAAAAAGGGTAATCTCATTTCATTCTTTTCTCATGTAGGCTCTACTAGTTGATTTGAACTTAAACATTGTGAATATTGAAACTAGTATAAAGTTTAAGAATGCATGAAAATGTCATACTGTTAATAAAGCTAATCCTAGAAGTATTAGTATTAAAATAAATGGTATACAGTAGTGTTTCTGAGTACAGTTTGAAAAATACCAAGTTGCTGTTTTAAGACACAATTTTGATTAGTCGTGAATATAAAAGAATCAAACTATATGCTGTATAAGTGTGAGATTTCATCTTCCATGTATTTTAAAACTGTTTGGAATGTTTTATTTCACCTTACTGCAAAATTTTAAGCACAATAACAAGCACTGTAAACAATCTAAGCAGAATGAGCCGTGGTAATCTTAAAGGAATAATACATTTAGTGAAAAAGCTACTTGAAAATTAAATAAATTGATGGTTTGTTTGCTTTGAGATCAGCTTTTAATAGGTGCTTCTTTGGGACATGTTAGCAGTTCTCAGCTCCTTCTTTTGAAAATTACACATTCACACTAGACCTAACCAGTTGACCAAATATTCATGATGGAGAATCATTTCTGACAAAACTGGTAAGAGCTCTCACTTCAGCCTTACTTAACCAACTGCTGTATACTGCAGAAGAATCCAGCTAATTGTAAGTTTGATAAGGCTATCTGTCATTGTAGAATGCCTTTCTCTGGTGGCTGAATGAAAATCAGCTATGCATTCCATACTGAACATGCCAGAGATAAACGCTTTTAGGCCTGTCTTACAAACTAGTTTTCAACAGCTGACATGAATATTTCCCTTTTCTATCCTGCTCAATTTTGTATCTGTGAAGCTAAGAACAGAAGCTAAGCATGAAAAGCTCTTGGGCTCAGATTACCAATATATAGGACATTTTGATGCCATCTTTTTATATTTCTGAAACTGTTAAAATTGTAATCCCTGTTAAAAATGAAAACTCTAAATAACTTAAAATCAATTACAAAAGGGTTGGAAACAGACTAATGACAAAATACTTGCTTTCCATGCAAACATGTTTCCATTCTCTCAATATACACTAGTGGATATTTTTCCGTAGTTATAAGTAAAGTGCCCAGTATGAGCTCAGGTTTGCGTGATTTTTAACATATACAAAATTTTAGTGACTTTAAAAAGGGACCACAGTTACTGAATAATTTTATATTTCATTATTACATAACATAAATAGTAACAGAACTATCACCCTTTGGGGAAGTATTTTTTAGTGGTCTGGGAAAGAATACGGTTTGTCATTTGGGCCACTAATGATTCTCCAGAGAAGGTGGACTAGGCATTTTTTCTCAGAATGCCTGATATTCCTCATATATAAAATAGTGAAAATACTATGATCCACTTTAATTATACTTAACCTCAGAGTTCCTCTTTGGCAAGTAGTCTAAATACAGAGGTTTGAACTGCAGTAGATTTATATTTTCGGAGAAGGCAATGGCACCCCACTCCAGTACTCTTGCTTGGAATATACCATGGACAGAGGAGCCTGGTAGGCTACAGTCCATGGGGTCACTAGAGTCGGACACGACTGAGCGACTTCACTTTCACTTTTCACTTTCACGCACTGGAGAAGGAAAATGGCAACCCACTCCAGTGTTCTTGCCTGGAGAATCCCAGGGATGGGGAAGCCTGGTGGGCTGCCATCTATGGGGTCGCACAGAGTCGGACATGACTGAAGCAACTTAGCAGCAGCAGCAGATTTATATTTTAAAACTAAATTTTTCATGAGATAGAGAATCGTTATTTTTTTAATTAACTAAACTTTAGTCCCTGCAGGAACTCAATGACTGCCAGGGTCCAGCCCCGGTGGATCCAGGGAATTCGAAGGCCCGTGGCAAATGACTATTCCCCTTCTTCCTGATTTCCAATGTGATTTATTTTAATGTATTATTAACTTTGTTTACCCAAATTCCTGTTGAAGACTACAGTGTTACCACATAAGTGAAATCAAATTTAATGAAAAAGACTTCATAGACCACTATCAAATATATCACCAAATTCAAGGTAGGCGATCCATGCAGGCCTTCTTTAATATCCTAATATAATGAATCTATAAAACAGAACAGTTCCTTTCATACCAGTTGATTACTGGCAACAATTTCGACTTACATGAGATCTCAACGTACTTCTTGAAATGTTGACTTCATACAAAATGATGAGAACTATATATACAAGTTTTCATTTCTGAACAAGTGTGTTCTCAGGGAAAATAGAAGAACATTTTTTTCTATGGCCTTCTCTAGTCAGGAGGAAGCAAATGCCCAAGGATATGAGAAGAAAGCACTTTGAGTCATTCACCTACTTCTCTTTAGCATCCCAGCAGGTGAAATGAGGATACTGATAGCAGAAATGCCTACTTTGATTTTTCAGTAAAGTAACACAAAAGAAAGCCCTTGATAGAAAAAGTGTACTATTTATGCCAAGGGAGCATTTTGTCATGGCGGCCCATCTTAATGAAATATGGAACAAATGGTTGCATGTGTAATTATTTGAGAAGCTACACTCCAGCTTCAGTGTACTCCTTGTGTCTGTGCTTGAACTGCCGTGGCCAGTAGACCCCAGCTTTGTCCCTGGATTTCCCTGATCTCCCTCTCTGCCAAGACCACAAGAAGCACCAGATGCTCTGCAGTTAGTAACCTACTATCTGCTTACTCGAGGAATCTCAGGTCTTCTTCAGTCAGACTTAGCTACTTACTCATTAACATTTTTCTAACTACCTAGTTTTTGCTGGACAGAGTAAGGGTGATTGGGTATACATGGCGAATCCAATGGGGATCCTGCCTTCAGGAGGTTTAGTTGTGAAGCCTAGACATATGTATGACATAAAAGATATAATACTTAGTGACAGGGAGAGGACATGGTTGCAAAGAAGAAAGTTGGAAAATTAAGGAAGTTAATGTAAGTTAGAAAATTAAGGAAGACTTCATGGGTGAGATCACAGCTAAATGGAGACTTGAAGTATGAAAAGCCCCTGGAGCCACAGGATCTCTCAGCTATCCATTTCCATCTTCCTGATAGCTGCTCAAGGAGGCTGGAAACTGTTGCACTTCCCACCCTGGGAAGAGTCCCTCATGTAAAAGACCCAAATGGCCGTTCCCTCTCCATCTTATTAAAAATCGTGGCAAAATCTTAGGTTCCTGGTTACCCTCTAGCCTTCTCTGATCATTGCTTCCTTTTGGTGGAGAATCAGAGGAGTAAGCCAATTTGGCCACTGTCTTCTGTCACCACCATGCTTGCGTGACACGTGCAATGGTAGCTGACGGAGACTTTGAGTGCTTCTGAGAATGAATCGCATCTGCCAGTAAGGCTTGCACAGCCATGGGGCCGCTGTGTGTTTCCTGACCCTGTTTGGTTTCCCAGCGTGTACTGTTATAGAAGACATTGTTTTGGAGAGAAATGATACAATCCATTTGCATATGGTTAAACCCCTTGCCAGACTTCCCTTTGGTTTGGATATCAAGTGAAAATCTTTAAGTGAGCAGCTAAGATAGTAACAAAAGCTAGAAATGAAACTAGACACTGGACATTTTTGGTCACTAAACTATGGATGAATTGATCTGGAATTCTTATACCCATGTTACTCCTTCCTTCCCCCCTGCCTCGCCACCCCAAAATTCTTTGTGAGTGTGACAAAAGAGGTTTTGAACCATCTCTTGGCCATTACTCAATAGATACAGCTCTTGGATTATTTCAAAAATTTTAAATGCCATTCTTTAAATGTAACCCTACTTATTACTCTTTGGAACTTCCTTATGGAATAATGGAAAAGCAACTCATCTTGATAAGAAGACATCTGAGTCTTTACAGAAGAACAGAAATAAAAATGGAGGTAAGAAAGAACTCTGTGAATTGTCTACTCATCTTCACTTTTATCATAGAGATGGACGTTGATCAGCATTCTGTTTGGTGGAGTTTTTTTTCCAAATCAAAGAAAATGCTCTGTCATCTTGTATTTCCAACTTATTTTTGCTATCATTGATCCTATGATCAAGAATCTAGCCCTTGCCTGACACAAAGAAAGCTCTCAATAAATATTTTTTCAATGAAGGAAAAATGAATTTGCCCATCTGAAATGAGCAGTCTGTTTAACAATATGCCTATTTATATTACTCAGACTATTTGGAGCCGAAAATAAATCGGTGTCCAGGTATATACCCAAAAGAATCAAAAGCAGAGTCTTGAAGAGGTATTTGTACACCCACAGTCATAGCAGCATTATTCATAATAGCCAAAATATGGAAGCAACCCAAGTTATCCAGGGATGGATGAAGTAAAATTGTAGTATATATGAATGTGTATATATACAATGGAATATTCCTCAACCTTAAAGGGGAAGAATAATATGTTGGCCTTTGAATGGACTAACTCCCGCTTGGGCCAGATGTAACAGTACACCTGGACAGTATTGCCTTATGGGTTTGGGGACAGCCCACACTTGTTTGCCCAGGCCCTGGGAAAGGAACTAAGGAAACTACACCTAAAAGAAGGGGCTATTCTACAGTATTTAGACATGTGAATATGTAGCCCCTCCATGGAGGCCTCAGATCAGAACACCATTGAAATTCCTAATTTCCTTGGGACCCAGGGTTATTGGGTCTCCCAGAAAAAGGCACAAAGTCTCAAAGCAACAAGTTAAATACATGGGACACATTATAAATCCTGGAAGTAGACAATCATGTCCAGATAAAAAATGAGCTATATTAGGCCTGGGCACTCCAAAAACAAAAAGATATCTCTGTACCTTGGGCTTCCCAAGTGGCACTAGTGGTAAAGAACCCTCCTGCCAATGCAGGAGACATAGGAGACGTGGGTTCAATCCCTGGTTCAAGGAGATCCCCTGGAGGAGGACACAGCAACCCACTCTTGTCTGGAGAGTTCTTGTCTGGAGAATCCCATGGACAGAGGAGCCTGGCAGGCTACAGTGCATGGGGTTGCGAAGAGTCGGATATGACTGAAGTGACTTGGCACTTAGTGTAAGAGGAAGAAAATTGTGCAATCTGCTACAACATTGATGAACCTTGAACACATTATGCTAAGAGAAATAATCCAGTCACAAAAAGACAAATACTATGTGATTCTACTTATATGAGTAATTAAAGTCATAAAAGCAGAAAGTATAATGGTGGTTACCAGGGCCTAGTGGGGAAGGGAGATGGGGCTATTCTTTAATGGGAATAGTTCCAGTTTTATAACATGAAAAGGGTTACAGGCATAGATGGATGCACAGCAATGTGAATATGTTTAATAACACTGAACTGTACACTTAAAAATGGGTAAGAGAGTAATTGTGTATACTTTTACAACGCCAAAAAAAAACTATTTAAAAAATTAAATTAAAAAAAACACAAGTTTTGTTGCCAAATGAGTTTGGTTTCTGTGATTTGTATCTCCGCATGTCTCTGAACTGACCAAAGCCTTTGGATACCGTGAGGAAATAGAGAGTACACAGGGCCTTCTCTGTTGCATTAGTGATGAGCAACAGTGGGACCAGAGTTTAAGCCAGGACACTAGTTTCACTTGCCCAGACTTTCTTTCTGGTCCAATTTTTAAATTATAGAAATAATATTTTAAGTGATACAGATGTGGTCATTTAGGGTCCACACATGGATGCTGTGACTGCTCTCCTCGCAAACGACAGGTCCGTTTCAAGAAGTAGACTCTACCAGCATAGTAAGACAACACTTTCAACTCAACAATGTACCATTTTATTTTTAGGTCTTGAATAGCAAAATGATCCTGCAGCAGTGCTAAGAGAGAATGATGAACTGAATTGACCCTTTCTTCTTCACATCTTGTAACATAGTACTCAGGCTTAAATCCCAATGTAAAAAAAACCTAGTATAGTACATGCTCCCTTCATAATCTTTTAAATAATTAACTGCCAAAATCCCACATCTTGAATAAAATCCATAGCTATAGTTTATCTACCTGTGCCTGTTCTATGAAAATATCATAAGCTTAAAATGGAACTGAAAACAATAATTGAGAAGTAAATAAATATTTTCGACATACCAGTACAATGGATTGAATGACTATATTAAAGAACAGGTAGATTTTTTAACTGGATTATTTAGCCCCATTGTAGCTTTTTTCTTTCCTCTTTCTGCTGCAGCAAATCTAGATAACTCACTTATTAATAGTTTGAAAAAATACTTTTTTGATAATGCTGTATATTTGAATTGGTTGCAGTTACCACATGCAGTGGAAACGAGAAGTCATCCAAGGTTATAATCTTCAATAAATATACTTTCTCCATGTTCAAGGTAGATTATTAAAAAAAATTTTTTTAACTACCATAAAGCATAATTAGCAGCCCAGTGCCTGTGTTATATAATAGCTATTCCATCTAAAACACTTGAACTTTCAGGAAGTAAACCATTTTCGTATTAACATTTGTTCTCCCACAAGCACACTTGTGTTTCCGAGGTCATGTGGGCCGTTTTCAACAAAGGTGCTCAGAGACTTTTAACTCACCTTCTTTATGGTTAACTTAATAAGAGAAGGTGACAAATGATTGGTAAATAGGTTAGTATTTGACACAGTCTAGAAATTCCCAGAGACTCCGTTTCTGTTTGGGGTTCTTAAAGTTCCACTTTCTAAGTATGTTTATCTTGCCATAATAGTGTAATATAATTCCCAAAAGACATTGTTCAGTTAATTTTTAAATCCCTTTGAAAGGCATTTACACAGACTTTCAGAGAATTTTGAAAGGGTTACAAAACTCTTTCAAAGAATTATCTTCTTATTTTTTGAGAAACCTATTTTAGAATTTATCACAATCCATGATAAAGATCTCTTTTTACTAACAAAGATAGCATAGATTTGAAATGTATTTTTACTTTGGGAAATTTAAAATATACTGTTTAAATGTCAATGGGAGATTTGAATATTGGACTCTTTTTTTTTTTTTTAAGATTTCTTTAAATGTGGATCATTTTCAAAATCTATTGAATTTGATACAATGTTGCTTTTGTTTTAAGTTTTGGGTGGTGTTTTTTGTTTTCTTTTTTTTTTTTTTTAAACCAGGAGCATGTGGGATCTCCTCTCCCCAACCTCTCTCTGGCCAGGTCAAACCCACACCTCCTGCATTGGAAGTCAAAGTCATAACCACTTGACTATCAGGGAAGTTCCTGAATGTTGGATTCTAATTCAGATGTGGAATTGTAAATTAAATATGAACGGCCACCATTTTACTAAACTAATTCTCTTTCTGCTAAGTACTTCAAAATATTCTCAATATTCATTTATATATTTTTCTATAAATTATATAATTTATGCCAGCTAGCAAATGATCACATACAATTTATTAAATTTGACCATTTGCTAGTAAAAGAATACATAAAATGAGATTTATATCAAGAATTAAGCTTTTTGTTAAGTGATATCTTCCACACTTTTGTGATTTGGATTTTTTTCATTGAAAAATACCAACAAAACACAAAAGGAAAGTCATCCATATGGAACCAGTTTTTCTTGGTCAGCTGCATTGTCTCTCCCTACCTAGTGACTATTATTTTTTTTCTCTCTTTTTAAAAATTTTTAAATTTATTTTTAATTAGAGGATAATTGCTTTGCAATACTGTGTTGGTTTCTGCCATGTATCGACATGAATCAGCCATAGGTATATGTAAGTCCCCACCCTCTTGAATGTTGCTCCCACCTCCCACCCCATCCCACCCCTCTAGGTTGTCACAGAACACCTGGTGACCACTAGACTGGGAGAAAAAGTCCTCCCAGCCTAGCCCTGTACTTGAACAAATGCATTTCTATTGAGATATTGACACATGGGCTCTCTTTTTGGACCAGGAAAACAGATTTGTCTGCAGTTAATTTTTTTTCCATGATCATATGCTTTAGAGAACTTTCCAGAGCAGTCTACCTGTACCTCATTCTTTTTAACAGTTGCATAGCTTCCTAAAAGTGTAATTGCTGAGCCATAAACCAGTAAATAACAACAGTAAGTAAACTTTCAAATTGGACAATTTCATGCAAATCATCATCTCAATCTGTTCTTCGAATCATTTAAGAATTAAAAAGTCAGTTTATAATGAGGGGACATTGTATATAGCTTGTTCTCTCCATCGCTCATTCAGATTCATTCTTCACTCTCTTCTTTCTTTTTTTTTTCTCTGCAGTGTCCCAGGAAGCTGTCCTTTACAGACTGAATCACCCAGTTTTCCTTGCCCTCTGGCTTCTGATTGGGTTCAAGCAATAGCAGGCTCTAACAGAAAATCACAGGAAGGAAGAGAGAATTGGGTCTCCATACCCTGCTGTTTCTGCTGTAGCTGGTTTCCTAAGGGCACAACTCCTGCAGGCTAGCCCCTCTCTCAAGGGTACAGCTGTCACCCTGTTACAGGTACAGCTTCCTCCCTGCCCCTTGTGACCTGGAGACTGGTGTCAGTCCCTGATTGACTCCTTTAACCCTATTCACATCTCTGTATATAATGCCTTCATTAAACTCTTTAGAGTATGTCATTTGTTTCCTGCTGGGACCAAAGCTGGTAAAACTATTTGCAAGGGCAGTGGATCAATTAGGATTAATTAAGTACACCATTTAGTTTTGCCTTCATACACAATGACAACAGTTAACAACAAACAGTAGCTTAAATAGAATAAAAAAACACACATTTATTTCTCTCTCAAGGGAGAGACATTGAAAGGCGGGTATGGTGGCTTCATATGGCAAGAACCAGGCTCTTGTTCTAACATCCTCCTCTCTGTCAGTGGCTTCCACAGTGTGGTTCAGTGCAGCTCTAGCCATCATATTCACATCCCACTGCCTACATTCCAGGCAGTGTGAAAGATATACTTACTCCCTTTCTTTTAACAAGACTCAGAAGTGGAAAATAAAAGAAACTTGGAAGCTTATACCTCATCCACTAGAACTTGGTCAGCTGACAACTCCCCTGTCACAAGAGAGGTTAAGAAATCTCCTTTAACAATATAGAAAATCCTAAAGAAATCCAGCTACATAGCATATCTACACACTCAAATTTCTGCTTGTTCAGAAAATAGTTCCATCAAATGCTGCTGACTGGCATACTCTTTTTTTGTAATTGAAGGATAATTGCTTTACAATATTGTGTTGATTTCTGCCATACAACAACATGAATCCACCATAAGTATACATATGTCCCCTCCCTCTTAAACCTTCCTCCCTCCTTCCACCCTACCCCACCCCTCTAGGTTGTCACAGAGCACAGGATTGAGCTCCCTGCATCATACAGCAAATTCCCACTGGCTGTCTGTTTTATATAGGGTAATGTATATATTTCAATGCTGCTCTCTCAATTCATCCCACCCTCTTTCCCCCCTGCTGTGTCCACAAGTCTTCGTCTGAGTCTCTACTGCTGTCCTGCAAAAGACTCATCAGTCCCATTTTTCTAGGTTCCATCTATATGTGTTAATATATGATATGTGTTTTTCTCTTTCTGACTTAACTTCACTCTGGATAACATGCTCTAGGTGGATGAACCTAGGGCATACTCCTTTCTCCGGCTCTCCAAAAGCTACTCAACAAGCCATCTTTTCATGAAGATACATTAAGCTGTGACAGTGGCAGCTTTATGTGCAAACACTTCACACACGAAGTGAGTAGCATCTCAACTCTGAGATTCCTAATCACCATTGCTCCTCAGCTCTCTATTCCAGACCAACACTAGTCATTGAAGAGTGGTTCTCTGAGCCCGAATGTATCCGATTTAGAGAGGTCTGGCATGAACGTTTCAGCCTATGTCAAAATGGTATGATTATCTTGAAGTGAAGCCTCAGGGAAAAAGAGGCACCAAATCATCAATTTAACCCTTGGTCATAATCACCTCCTTTCCCATTTAGGTAGTTTCCATGTCTATTCAACTTTTTCTCCTTTAAAGGACAAAAAAGAAATTTTCATTCATCTTAGGTTGTAAACACATGGAAAATGCTCAATTCAATTCTAATTCTGCAGTTATCAGCCAACCTTTTCTTAATGATTTCTATCTACCCCAGCAGGGTCTTCCTGTCAACAAATATTTTAATTTACTAAAAATTTAATTAACCAGGTGTGTGATCTCAGGTGAGTGAAACAATAAATTTGGATTTTTTTCAGCTCTAGCCCCTGAAAAGCCAAGCAAAACCATCTAAGGTAAACGAGAAGCATAGTCTGGCTCTCTCGGTCTTAGAAGAAAAAGTTGAGAAGGGGACTGCCAGTGCTTCAGCTCTTCCCAGGTCAATGTATTAAGGCCATATATCAGCTAGAAATTAGGATCAGAAATCCCAACTAGGAATAGAGGTGCATTTACCTGGAGCATGCCCTTGCTTATATGTCTGGGAACCGAGTTAGCCAGCAGGAAGGGGCAGAGTGATAGATGAGAACCTTAACTCCAACACATCAGTGACAGGTAACAATATGTAATAGAATATTTTTTACCTACTGTGATGGCTTTAAAGCATGTCTTCAAATTCCTTGACACCTCTCATTGAGGGGTGGGGGTCTATAACCTCTTTCTTGAATCTGGGTCAATCTTAGTGACTTGCTTTTAACCAACAGAATGTATCAGAAGTGACACAGCATAACTTGCAAGACTAATTCACAAAAAGCTTATGCCTAATTCACTTGGGATACTCACCCCAGAGCCCTGAGCTGCCATACAAGATGACCAATGACTCAGGGGTGGCCATGTCCCAAGAAAACCCAGGCCATAGGGAGGGTCTACATTGTTGGTGTTCTGGTGTTCAGTTCCAGCTGAAGTTCCAGCCAACAACCAGCATGTGGATGTAGACTCCTCCAGCCACAGTCCCCTCCAGCTGAGGCTCTACAGACAAGCCATCTTCATTTCCCAGTCTATACTCCTTACCCACAGCATCTATGAGCATAATAAAATGTCACCCCATACCACAAGGTTTTAGGGTGGTTTGTTACACAGCTAGAGTAACCAGAACACCAACCCTATAGAGTCACTGAAAACTTGGTTAAACCATACACTGGACAAACACTAATGTTTATGTGGAGGTCTGCTGAAAGCTGGGTGATTGCCGCAATAGCAGAGAAGCTGTGTGGTGTATGAACATGAGCTATAGAGTTAAACCTCCTGTCTCCTAAGCATTTATTCCATATCTAATAAGCAAATAATAATTCCTATTTTGCAGAGTCTGTATGTGGTTTAGAGTTGATGTGTTTACAACACTCGGCACAGTGCCTAGCAAAGAACTAGAATCAATTAAATAGTTAAAAAATAGCAGTGCCCTATTTTCTGATTTTATATTCCTTATCATTTCACTTAGATTGAATCTTTATGCTCTTGTGAGTGATCTGATTTTATAATGTTGACTCATCATATACAGCTCAGTTGGACAGACAAATCTGTAACAGTATTTGGGTTAAATGGTAAATATAATTAGAAAATGAGAGTGCTACATAAAACCAAATACTGGGTTATTTGTTCTAGCTAAATACTAGCACCTTTAGCTAGAAATAGCATGACCTACAAGCTGACTGCCATAACACTGAAAAAGTGATAATCATCAAAATGACTGAGAATTAAGGAAGAAAATTAATTCCCAAAGGTAATCACTATAGATCTCATTAGCTCAAGAATAACCTACCTTAGGACTTTAATTAAAAATAATATTTATCCCAGATAAATGAGTGCTGGCAGGTTTCTGCAGGATCCATAATCTTGGTTATGCTAAATCTTCTTATATTAAGGCAGACATCATTAATCTCATTTGCAATGCCCTCCAGTCTGACAGCTCTTATAGCACTGGGGCTATTTCTTACAATATCCTTTTTATCTTCACAAAAGAGTTATAACTCATGCAGATACCTAGTGTAAAAAGGTCTAGGCAATTAGAGACATCACTCCGAGATCTACACTGGCATTTTATCATGTCAGAAGGCTTCTCATAATGAGTTTGTTCTTAAATGGAGGCCAATATCTCAACACTACCATCAAATTAATGGTGGTTATGTTATTATTTTATTTATTTATCCCTATCATTCTTTGTTCCAGAGAAGCATCAAGTATTTTATAATTCAAAGGATATGACCAGATAAAGAGAAATTGTAACAAGTCAGTGAAGAAACTAGGGCCAAGAAGAAAATGAAAGTAGAGACAGCAGGAAGTTAGAAGGAATGAGGTTAATATCGTAAACGCATGCTGTAAAGTTCTGCAGAATTACACACCTGCAAACTTGTCAGCTGATGTTGGCATATATTCCCAATCTTTGGCTCCTCCTGTGGCTCAGCGGTAAAAAATCCACCTACAGTGTAAGAGCTGCAGAAGACAGGTTTAATCCCTGGGTTGGGAAGATCCCCTGGAGGAGGAAGTGGCAACCACTCCAGAATTCTTGTCTAGAGAATCCCATGGACAAGAGCCTGGTGGGCTACAGTCCATGGGGTCACAAACAGTTGGACACAACTAAAGTGACTTGGCATTCCCAGTCTTATATAGTGATTAATCCTGAGAATTTTTCTCTACCTATTCTGATTATTTTTGTACAAGGTACTAATAATGCATGCACTGGGTTGAAGAGCATCTCCCCAAAATTCATGTCCACCTGGAACCTGTGAGTATGACCTTATTTGGAATTAGGGTCCTTGCAGTTGTAATCAAGTCACACTGGATTAGGATGGGCCCCAAATCCAGTGCCTGGAATCCTTATAAGAAAAGGGGAATTTGGATTCAGAAACACACGGGGAGCAGGCCATGTGATGACTGAGGCAGAGAATAGAGAGATGGGGACAAGCCAAGGAGCAGCAAGAATTCTTCCCCAGAGCCTTCCAAGCCAGCATGGCCCTACTGACAGCTTGCCCGCTATCCTCCAGAACTGTGAGAGACTAAACGTCTGTTGTTTCAGCCACCTAGCTTGCAGTATTAGCTCTACGAAAGTAATACAACCCTTAAACACCTTTTTTCCCAAGAACCTAGAGTACATGCCCAGTATGAATATAAGGATTTGAAGGGGAGAAAATGAAGAAAACAAATTAAATTCCAAATATGTTGTCTGTTAAGCTTTTTGTTTAAAACCTATGGCTCTCCCATACATGCTGAACAGTGACAAAACAAGCAACAAATAAGCGAACAATGTTAAGAGGGAAAAAACTCTTGGAGGCATCCAGTCACATTTAGTTTAACAGCTTGTTTTTCTATGGGTAAATAGGCTTTTGATATTTTATTGCATATATTATGAGAGTCTGATTTTTCCAAAGCTCTACAGGGAGGACAGTCTTGAGCAAGACTGCTGTCCCACTGGCACAGAGGAGACTGGCTCTTCCCTTAACTCCCATTGAGGGAGGGGTTTACTGAGAGCTGGAGTCAAAACCTACAAGTACTTCAGTTTGAAAAACTGGAATGTGAACTTTTTAGAGAACAGGCAAGATGATTTCAGATCTACTTTAAGACACAGAACTAGAAAGGTAATGTAATACCCGAAACTGATAATCAACTTGTGCCAAGCTTATGCAAACCAGATGAAAACATTATGTTTATAATCTAAATACCTTGCAGAAATGAAGCTAGTGCTTCATAGTATCAATATTGTAAGATTTGTGGTGACTGGCGTCCACTTACAAAGGCCTTTGTCTGGGAGTCGGGGTGCTTCTCAGTTCTCACAGGACAGGCCTCGCTGTCAGTGTGGTTTTGAGCTACATTCAGAAGCCAGTGTACGCAGATGCTACCAGGCTCAAGTATCCTTTCCTGCCATGACAGCTCACTTTCACAGTAACTAGATCACAGGCTTGGGCCAGATTCAGCCCACAGGCTTGTTTTGTTTGCCTTCTAAGGTATCTTGTTTTTAATTAATTGCTCACTTTAAAAAATGGGAAGATTTCATATGAAATCCCATACTACCAGTGGACGTGAATTTCTGCAGGGCAATCTGGTCTGCTAGAGACAAATCCATTCAGTGCCCCACCATGCAGGACCCTCTAGGAGCCCATGGCCATACAGCACAGGTGCCCAGCAAGACTCGCCGGGTCCCACTTCCCGCTGTGTGACCTTGAGCACGTGATTTCTCTTCACTGACCCTTTCCTTCCTCTTATGTAAAATGGGTGTAATAATAGCACCTATCTCATTAGACTGTTTGAAAGACTAAGAGAGTTAAAACAGGTCAAGCACTTAAAGTGCCTGGTGCACAGTGGAAGCTCAGTACATGTTTGTTGTTATTCTCTCCACTGTCTTACCTGTTCCACTTTTCCCACTTTTCTTACTTACCTGGCCCTTATTGGTCTTGTGTTTCTGATGTGGGCTCTAGGTAAAGCCCCACCCTCAGTTGGATGTAGAGACAGCTAGTCTCCTATGTGCTAGACAGTGGGAGTTACAGCCAGTGCACTGAGTAAGAGCCCAGGTTCTAAAGCCAGACAACCTGATGTCCAGTCCCACCTCTACTGCTTGTTAGCAATAGCTCTTGCACAAATTATATTTAACTCTCTAAAGCCTGTGTTTACTTAATTCTATAAAATAGTGACAGAACTGCTGTGAATTAATGTGCCTAGCACATAGTAGGTTTTAGCTTTTATTATTAAGAACACTCAGCAGACCACAGCATTCTGCCCACCAGCAAACCCAGGCCTGGCCCACCTCAGTTTCTCTCATCAGGGTCCAGGGGCTTCCAGGTCTGAGGGAGATACGAATTAGGAAGAAACCAGGTATAGCTTGGAGCTGCTGCTGCTGCTGCTGCTAACTCGCTTCAGTCGTGTCCGACTCTGTGCGACCCCATAGACGGCAGCCCACCAGGCTCCCCCGTCCCTGGAATTCTCCAGGCAAGAACACTGGAGTGGGTTGCCATTTCCTTCTCCAATGCATGTAAGTGAAAGTGAAGTTGCTCAGTTGTGTCCGACTCTTAGTGATCCCATAGACTGTAGCCTACCAGACTCCTCCATCCATGGGATTTTCCAGGCAAGAGTACTGGAGTGGGATGCCATTGCCTTCTCCAAGCTA
The DNA here is from genome assembly GCF_000754665.1 of Bison bison bison. Lineage (NCBI taxonomy): Eukaryota > Metazoa > Chordata > Mammalia > Artiodactyla > Bovidae > Bison > Bison bison. Next base: position 3,254,922 of record NW_011494707.1, on the reverse strand, counting down.
CTTATTATTAACTCCTTGTCACCCTTTTATCATGTTATCCCAAAATATTTATCCCAGGTAGCTTTAAAACTTGCATGGCTCTGAGATTAAAAACACTTCCTCTAAGATGAAGCAAAATTTTTCCTACCATTTCAAATAGTAAAAGCATCTAAGCATATGACAAAGATGAAGGCATTCAAGTTTTTAAAGTTTTCCAAAATAATCCCCTCAAGCCCTGACAGTCTTCTCATATGATTGCCTTCACAGTGGGACATCCACCCACAGCTTGAATTCTCTCCAAATCTTATCAAAGGTTTAAAAATAACTTTTGAAATAATGCTTTAGACAGTCACATTAAAAAGTTCCTGAGAACAGATGACCTCAACAGTATTTCTTAAAGAATGCTACCTACTATTCAACTTGTTTTAGGCATCATGATTCTAAAATTTTTCATTTTTTTTAAAAAAAGCAGCAAAGTGCTTCTTCTATTCTAGACACAAAAGAAATAGACAGTTGCAAACATCAAAGAGTTGACTCAATAGAAAAATCCTCCTTATGAAATTATTGTCTGTAGAAAGTTTTCCAAATTTCAATGAAAATAAAGATTTTAAGAACTGAATGTTAAACTGATTTTTTAAATTAATCAAGTCCTGGGAATTCCCTGGAAGTCCAACAGTTAGGACTCGGCACTTTCACTGCTAGGGCCCAGGGTTCAATCCCTGGTTGAGTAACTAAGATCCCATTAGCTGTTCAGCCTAACCAGAAAATTTAAAAAATTAATCAAGTCATGTATAAGAAGGCCATGGCAGTGTTAGTCTTAAACATCAAAAAAAAAAAAACTTTTTCAGCAGTAGATGGGTAAATTACTTATGGTAAATTCCTACAATAAAATACTACAGAGCAGTGAAAAAGAATAAACCACTGCTATATGCAACAATACAAGTGAATTTTTCAAACATGTTAAGCAAAAGAAGAAAATCTCAAGATGCTAGTTACCTTTGAGAGAGATGATCTGGGAGGGAACATGAAATTTTAAAATGTTTTGTATCTTCAGCTGGGTGGTGTTTACATAGGGTTATTCAGGAGATCCAACCAGTCCATTCTAAAGGAGATCAGCCCAGGGATTTCTTTGGAAGGAATGATGCTCAAGCTGAAACTCCAGTACTTTGGCCACCTCATGCAAAGAGTTGACTCATTGGAAAAGACTCTAATGCTGGGAGGGATTGGGGGCAGGAGGAGAAGGGGATGACAGAGCATGAGATGGCTGGATGGCATCACTGACTCGATGGACATGAGTCTGAGTGAACTCCGGGAGATGGTGATGGACAGGGAGGCCTGGCGTGCTGCGATTCATAGGGTCGCAAAGAGTTGGACATGACTGAGTGACGGAACTGAACTGATTCATATGTAAATCTTATTGAACTGTACATTTAAGCTTATTGGAGTTTACCATATTTATACCTCAACTAAAAAGTAAATTTAAAAAAACTGTTAGTCTTTGTGGATTTTTGAAACTACATGTGGCTCCATTATAGACTCTCTGGAAGTTTGTCACAGAAAAAAAAGTTATTGTAATATATTTGTACTTTACATTGTCACTCAGATTCTTTGGAGTAATAACTTTTGTTTTATTCATTAAATAACATTTTTGTTACTGTTTGTTTTTCAGGAAAATTCAAAAATCTTTTGATATACTTAAACCAAACAACCTATATCAATGTTCAGACAGCCGTAGGAGCTTCACGTGTATGCCATTTCACACCACCAAGTTCTTTTTTCATTATGTGAACTGCCTAGGGGTGTAGTGAGTAGAAAATGACCTTGAAGTGGTCTGATCTGGATCAGAATCCCTATTCTACCAGTCACCAGCTAGAGGACCTAGCAAATCACTCCATCTCCCTGAATCCATCTCTTCTGCAAAATGGAGATGGTGCCTCCCTTGCACCATTAATGAGAGTACAGGTTGGGATAAATTTTGTAAAACTTTTGGTAGAAAATGTATAGATGGAAACTGTCACTAAATGGAAGTGAGCCCTTATCTATGTTTATATTTTAAAAATATAGATGTGCTTAAAAATGTAGACATGCTATATTTTTAAAATGGCACATGCTTCAAAATATCCAAGTCTCAAACATTTACATCTAAGAAATGTGGAAAAGGCCAAAACTTGCCCATATTTAGCAATAATATAATCTTTGGTTCAGCCCTGAGTCTGAATGAACTCTGGGAGTTTGTGATGGACAGGGAGGCCTGGCGTTCTGCGATTCATGGGGTCGCAAAGAGTCGGACACGACTGAGTGACTGAACTGAACTGACCCTACAGTGAGCCCTCACTCCCTCCCCAGTGTTTTCTAGCACCTCCATCCTCTCTGTCCTTCTAGAGCAGAACTCTCCCTGACTGCCACCTGAATGTTAGGACCTCACCCAGGGACTAATGGGCTTCCCAGGTTATGCTATTGGTAAAGAACCTGCTTGCCATTGCAGAAGCAAGAGACATGGGTCAGGAAGGCCCCCTGGAGAAGGAAATGGCAACCCACTCCAGTATTCTTGCCTGGGGAATCCCATGGATGGAGGAGCCTGGCAGGCTACAGTCCATGGGGTCGCAAAGAGTTGGACATGACTGAAGGGACTTAGCATAGCATAGCAGGGACTAAAGCCTCTATTTCTGCTCTCAAGAGCCAACTACAGCAACTTTGGCAAAGGCATATCTCTTGTAACCAATACCCCAAAGGTGATATTTTCTCAATATTTTTCCAAGTAAAATACGACTCAGTTACAATTTGTGCATAATAAATAGCCAGCCATGAATATATGTCTCCACAGAGAAAACGAGATATAAAAGTAAACACAACTTGGAAAGTGTGCTGCTTATTCATGGTTTGGTGTGAACAAAACTGAGAAAGTGTGCTGCTTGTTCTTGGTTTGGTGTGAACAAAACTCCTGGCTGTCACCTCAGTAGCAAGCACTGAAAAGGAGGATTTGACATGGAAAGTTTTTCTCCATGAAGTCAATTTGCTCTGTTACTTCACTGGAAGAAAAACTTGCTCTAGAGAGCATGTTTCTCAAAGGGAGAAGAATCCTATTGGCATTTAGGACAAGACAGTTCTTCCCTGTGCCAGACTGTGAGATGCTTAGTGTCCTGGTTCCATCCAGTGAGGGTATAAAGCCGCCTTCAGGGATGCAGCATGGTTGGCAACCAACTCCACTTTGGCATTGTCTTCCTGGGAATGGGAAGGGTCACCCCTGGTAGATGGGAGCACAGAACATAGACTAAGGTCAGCTACAGAAAAATAAAATTACATTTCTTACTCATGAGTTTGTGAATGAGCTGGGTACATTAACTTCTTATGAGTAGAATTCAGGCTTGGGACTGGGGTGTCCATTACTAAGTGGGTGACTCCTGAGCGTGGCTCTAGTCATATTGTACACATTGTAGACTTATAAATGATTGTCTCCTTAATGGAAGTATCTTGAGAGAGAGAGATGCCTGTTCCTAATTTGAACAATGGTGCCATATGGATCAGAGGTGGCCCCACCAGGGATTTTGAAGACCTTGGACCTATGCTTTTATTTTATAGGTCATGTAGCACTATGTATGATTTCCCCATTTCTCATAAAGGTATAATGCAAACCTGTATGAGGGCTGGTAAGACAGCTGGTTGAAAAGAGGATGTACTCTAAAAGGAAAATGAATCACACCTTTTAATAAAATTGGATTTGTGATACAAAATTTGAAAAAAAAAAAAAAAAAGATCATGGGGTTAGGACAGATGTTCCCAGTTCAGTTCAGTCATTCAGTTGTGTCCAACTCTTTGCAATCCCATGGGCTGCAGCACGCCAGGCTTCCCTGTCCATCACCAACTCCGGGAGCTTGCTCAAACTCATGTCCGAGTCTGTGATGCCATCCAACCATCTCATCCTCTGTCATCCCCTTCTCCTCCTGCCTTCAATCTTACCCCAAATGATCTCAGTTCATGATCCCTTCCTGCCTCAGTAATATTTACAGTTTCCCCTAGATCTGAAAAACTACTCAGTAGTTGGTTCTGCTTATTACCAACAACTTAAGTATGTATGTCCTGAAAACTCAGTAGCCTTTTAAAAAATGAATAAATTGAAAAAAAAATAATTTTTTATGATTCTAAATAATCATACTGACCAATGTGTACCTGTTTAGCAAGCTCAACATTTCAAACATTGGGAACAGACTGAGATTTGCCAACAACATATCCTGTTTCATATTGATTTTCAGAAGGTACTTCCTTATCATCATGCTGCTGCTGCTGCTGCTGCTGCTAAGTCGCTTCAGTCGTGTCCGACTCTGTGCGACCCCATAGACAGCAGCCCACCAGGCTCCCCCGTCCCTGGGATTCTCCAGGCAAGAATACTGGAGTGGGTTGCCATTTCCTTCATGAAAGTGAAAAGTGAAAGTGAAGTTGCGCAGTCATGTCTGACTCTTGGTGACCCCATGGACTACAGCCCACCAGGCTCCTCCATCCATGGGATTTTCCAGGCAAGAGTACTGGAGTGGGGTGCCATCGCCTGGGAACATCTAAAAACCTAGCTTTCCAAAGCTATGGCATCCCCTAAAGGAATGTAGCACAATATTGAAAAAAAAGTATGTGAAATATCTCAAGATAGTAGTTTCACAGTGTCCAACAGACATCGTTTCAAATTCTCTCACGTTATAATGTCCCAGAATCTCTGCACAGTTTAAAGCAAATGAAACCCTAGACGCATTGAAAGTAACTATAGTAAGGGGTTTATTATGGCCTAACACCCATCGTTCTGGAGAACTAGAATTAAGTCTGAAAGTACAGCACTCAAGAGCCTGTTCACTTCTTCTTGGGCACTTGAGATAAAGTCTTCAAAAACATCTTGAAAATTCTGAGGTGCTGTAATAATAGTAACTGCAGAATTAGCTGGTGAAAGAACCATCTACTGGAGAGTAAGCTCCAAGAAGGCCGGGAGTTATGTATACTCAATGCCTAGAATAGTGCCCAGGATATAGTTGGTTTTTTATAAGTAGTTGATGTATGAACTCCTTATTGCCATATTCAGACTTAAATTGAAGAAAGTATGGAAAACCACTAGACGATTCAGGTATGACCTAAATCAAATCCCTTACAATTATACAGTGGAAGTGAGAAATAGATTTAAGGGACTACATCTGATAGAATGCCTGATGAACTATGGACAGAGGTTCGTTACATTGTACAGGAGACAGGAATCAAGACCATCCCCAAGAAAAAGAAATGAAAAAAAGAAAAGCAAAATTGCTGTCTGAGGAGGCCTTACAAACAGCTGTGAAAAGAAGAGAAGCGAAAAGCAAAGGAGAAAAGGAAATATACAGCCATTTAAATGCAGAGTTCCAAAGAATAGCAAGGAGAGATAAGAAAGCCTTCCTCAATGAGCATTGCAAAGAAATAGAGGAAAACAACAGAATGGGAAAGACTAGCGATCTCTTCCAGAGAAGGCAATGGCACCCCACTCCAGTATTCTTGCCTGGAAAATCCCATGGATAGAGGAGCCTGGTAGGCTGCAGTCCATGGGGTCGCTAGGAGTCGGACATGACTGAGCGACTACACTTTCACTTTTCACTTTCATGCATTGGAGAAGGAAATGGCAACCCACTCCAGTGTTCTTGCCTGGAGACTCCCAGGGACGGAGGAGCCTGGTGGGCTGCCGTCTCTGGGGTCGCACGGAGTCGGACACGACTGAAGCAACTTAGCAGCAGCAGCAGCAGCAGAGATCTCTTCAGGAAAATTAGAGACACCAAGGGAATATTTCATGCACAGATGAGCTCAATAAAGGACGGAAATGGTATGGACCTAACAGAAGCAAAAGATATTAAGAAGCAGTGGCAAGAATGCACAGAAGAACTGTAAAAAAAGATATTCATGACTCAGATAATCACAATGATGTGATTACTCACCTAGAACCAGACATCCTGGAGTGTGAAGTCAAGTGGGCCTTAGGAAGCATCACTACAAACAAAGCTAGTGGAGGTGATGGAATTCCAGTTGAGCTATTTCAAATCCTAATGGATGATGCTGTGAAAGTGCTGCACTCAATATGCCAGCAAATTTGGAAAACTCAGCAGTGGCACAAGACTGGAAAATGTAAGTTTTCACTCCAATCCCAAAGACAGGCAATAGCAAAGAATGCTCAAACTACCACACAATTGCACAGATCTCACATGCTAGTAAAGTAATGCTCAAAATTCTCCAAGCCAGGCTTCAACAATACGTGAACCGTGAACTACCAGATGTTCAATCTGGTTTTAGAAAAGGCAGAGGAACCAGAGATCAAATTGCCAATATCCACTGGATCATCGAAAAAGCAAGAGAGTTCCAGAAAAACATCGATTTCTGCTTTATTGACTATGCCAAAGCCTTTGACTGTGTGGATCACAATAAACTGTGGAAAATTCTGAAAGAGATGGGAATACCAGACCACCTGACCTGCCTCTTGAGAAATTTGTATGCAGGTCAGGAAGCAACAGTTAGTACTGGACATGGAACAACAGACTGGTTCCAAATTGGGAAAGGAGTACATCAAGGCTATATATTGTCACCCTGCTTATTTAACTTCTATGTAGAATACATCACGAGAAACGCTGGACTGGATGAAGCACAAGCTGGAATCAAGATTGCCAGGAGGAATATCAATAACCTCAAATATGCAGATGACACCACCCTTACGGCAGAAAATGAAGAAGAACTAAAGAGCCTCTTGATGAAAGTGAAAGTGGATAGTGAAAAAGTTGGCTTAAAGCTCAACATTTAGAAAACGAAGATCATGGCATCTGGTCCCATCACTTCATGGCAAATAGATGGGGAAACACTGGAAACAGTGACTTTATTTTTTGAGGTTCCAAAATCACTACAGATGGTGACTGCAGCCATAAAATTAAAAGATACTTGCTCCTTGGAAGGAAAGTTATGACCAACCTAGACAGCATATTCAAAAGCAGAGACATTACTTTGCCAACAAAGGTCCGTCTAGTCAAAGCTATGGTTTTTCCAGGGGTCATGTATGGATGTAAGAGTTGTACTACAAAGAAAGCTGAGCGCTGAAGAATTGATGCTTCTGAACTGTGGTGTTGGAGAGGATTCTGAAGATTCCCTTGGACTGCAAGGAGATCCAACCAGTCCATCCTAAAGGAAATCAGTCCTGAATATTCATTGGAAGGACTCATGCTGAAGCTGAAACTCCAATACTTTGGCCACCTGTTGCAAAGAACTGACTCATTTGAAGATGCTGGGAATGATTGAAGGTGGGAGGAGAAGGGGACGACAGGATGAGATGGCTGGATGGCATCACGGACTCAATAGACATGAGTCTGAGTAAACTCCATGAATTGGTGATGGATTGGGAGGCCTGGTGTGCTGCAGTCCATGGGGTCTCAAAGAGTCGGACATGACTGAGCAACTGAACTGAACTGAACTGATGAATTAAGGGATAAAAAGAAAAGAGGACACAGTGAATTCAAACTCTTTGTTATTGTTGTCGTTCAGTCAGTAAGTCGTTCCAACTCTTTTCGACTCCATGGACTGCAGCATGCCAGACCTCCCTGTCCATCACCAACTCCCGAAGTTTACTCAAACTCATGTCCATTGTGTTGGTGATGCCATCCAACCATCTCATCCTCTGTAATCCCCTTCTCCTCCCACCTTTAATCTTTCCCAGCATCAGGGTCTTTTCCAGTGAGTCAGTTCTTTGCATCAGGTGGCCAAAGTATTAGAGTTTCAGCTTCAACATCAGTCCTTCCAATGAATATTCAGGGCTGATTTCCTTTTGGATGGACTGGCTGGATCTCCTTGCAGTCCAAGGGACTCTCAAGAGTCTTTTCCAACACCACATTTCAAAAGCATCAATTCTTCTGTGCTCAGCTTTCTTTATAGGCCAACTGTCACATCCATACATGGCTACTGGAAAAACCATAGCTTTGACTAGATGGACCTTTGTCAGCAAAGTAATGTCTCTGCTTTTTAATATGCTGTCTAGGTTTGTCATAGCTTTTCTTCCAGGGAGCAAGTGTCTTTTAATTTCATGGCTGCAGTCACTGTCTCCAGTGGTTTTGGAGCCCAAGAAAATAAAATCTGTCACTGCTTCCACTTTTTATCCTTCCAATTGCCATAAAGTGATGGGGCCAGATGCCATGATCTTAGTTTTTTTTAATGTTGAGTTTCAAGCCAGCCTTTTCACTCTCCTCTTTCACCCTCATCAAAAGGCTATTTAGTTCCTCTTCGCTTTCTGCCCATAGAGTGGTAGCATCTCCATATCCAAGGTTGTTGATATTTCTCCCAGCAATCTTGATTCCAGCTTGTTTCTCATCCAGCTCATAATTTGTCATGATTTACTCTGCACAGAAGTTAAATAAGCAGGGTGACAATATATAGCCTTGTTGTACTGTTTTCCCAATTTTGAACCAGTTCTTTGTTCCATTTCTGGTTCTCACTGTTGCTTCTTGACCTGCACACAGGTTTCTCAGGAGGCAGGTAAGTTGGTCTGGTGTTCCAATATCTTAAAGAATTTGCCACAGTTTGTTGCGATCCACACAATCAGATGCTTTAGTGTTGTACAGGAGGCAGTGACCAAAACCATCCTCAAGAAAAAGAAATGCAAGAAAGCAAAGTGGTTGTTTGAGGAAACTACAAATAGCTGAGAAAAGAAGAGAAGTGAATGGCAAAGGAGAAAGCGAAAGATATATCCAACTGAATACAGAGTTCCAGAAAATAGAAGGGAGAGATAAGAAGGCCTTCTTAAGGGAACAATGTAAAGAAATAGAGGAAAGCAATAGAATGTGAAGACTAGAGATCTCTTCAAGAAAACTGGAGATATCAAGGGAACATTTCAAGCAAGAATGGGCACAAAAAAGGACAGAAATGGTAAGGACCTAACAGAAGCAGAAGACATTAAGAAGAGGTGGCAAGAATACACAAGAACTATACAAAATAGGTCTTAATGGCTCAGATAACCAGGATGGTGTTGTCACTCACCTAGAGCCAGACATCCTGGAGTATGAGGTCAAGTGGGCCTTAGGAAGCATCACTATGAACAAAGTTAGTGAAGGTAATGGAATCCCAGCTTAGGTATTTCAAATCCTAAAAGATGATGCTATTATAGTGCTGTACTCAATATGTCAGCAAATTTGGAATACTCAGCTGTGGCCACAGGACTGGAAAAGGTCAGTTTTCATTCCAATCCCAAAGAAGTGCAATGCCAAAGAATGTTCAAACTTCCATACAATTGCACTCATTTTAAACTCTCAATGTTTTTAATAGAGTTATAGGGTTGGCTTGGGCCTCATGTCCTTCACTGTGTTCTTTGAACTTGGTCAGTGACCTTCCAAATGTAAGCTGTAGTGAGGTTAGAGGTTATATACATAAAAATGCCTAGTACATGCATGCATGCCAAATCTCTTCAGTCTTATCTAACTTTTTGCTACCCTGTGGACTCTTGCCTGCCAGGCTCCTCTGTCCATGGGATTCTCCAGGCAAGAATACTGGAATGGGTTGCCATGTCTTCTTCCAGGGGATCTTCCCAACCCAGGGATCAAACCCATGTCTCCTCTGTTTCCTGCATTGGCAGGTGGTTCTTTACCACTAGTGCCATGTCTACTACATAGAAGTGCTCAATAAATAATTAATTTTTATAGGGAGATATATTAGGGTGATGGCAAGAATATACACTTTGGAATAGGACTAATTTGGATTTGAGTTGACTAAATGAAGTGAAGTGAAATTGCTCAGTCGTGTCCGACTCTTTGCGACCCCATGGACTGCATCCTATCAGGCTCCTCTGTCCATGGGATTTTCCAGGCAATAGTACTGGAGTGGATTGTCATTTCCTTCTCCAGAGGATCTTCCCGACCCAGGGATCAAACCCAGGTCTCCTGCATTGTAGACAGATGTTACTGTCTGAGCCACCAGGGAAGTCCTGAGTTGACTAGGCAATCACCAAATCTCTCTGGGTTTTCCACATGTAATATGGAGATAACATCTTAGTATACAAAGTTGTTATAAGGATTAAGAAAATGTATGTGAACCACTGAATGCAATGCCTGGAACATAAGTACAAACAGGAGCTATTATGCTAGTAGGTTATTTTCACTTTACTTGGCCCATCTTACTCCTCTGACCTATGAATGGATTGTGCATTATATACACCAGGCACATGCTACCTCGGGGCCTTTGCATTGGCCTGGAATGCTCTTCTCATAGATGTCCACTTCCTTCTAGTGAGTCTGCTCAACCTCACCATCTCAATGAGATCTACACAGATCTCCTTGTTTAAAACTGCATTCCTCCAGTCCCGTTACCCTGCTCAGTTTTTGCTCGTAACACCTAGCACCTTTTAACGTACATACTACTTTCTGTGATGTCATTTTTCATTTGCCCATTCACAAGATATAAACTCCAAGACAACAGGAATTTTTGTCTGTTTTGTTCACCAACACCTCAGTGTATAGATAAGTGTCTGACTAGGGTAGGCACTCAATGGATATTTGTAAAGTTATGTTGATTTTAACATATCCCCACTGAATTTTACACTTTTTAGTATGAGCCCATTATTTAGTTTGTTTACATGATTTTGAGAAATAATAACCTGCTTTCATCTGCATCTCTCAGTGTGGCCCATCACCCACATTCCATGAAAACAGCACCTCCTAGCAAAAACTCCAGGCACTCTGCCCAGTTCAATTTCTGGCTGTGTGACGTTTGGAAACTTTCTTAGCTTCCCTGTATCTTGGTTGCATTACCTATAAATGAAGATAAAACAATCACTACTCCATAAAAATTGTGAGGATTTAATGAGTTAATGTATATGAAGGGCCTACCATAGTACCTGGCACACAATCAGTACACATGATCTATTGTAATTCTATTTATAAGACAGTACAGGGCCCTCTCCCCACAGTCCTGCTTTGCAATTCTATTTTTCCCTGCTCCAGCTTCTACCTGTTACCCATCTGATCTGAAACTGATGAGGTCTCTTTAGCATCCACTCTCCCTTTTCCTCTACTAACATTTTTTAAGTGTTTGCCGTTAGGCCCAAACTGCTTTTAGAAGCTCCGGATAACACCCTGAACTAACCTATGCTTGGACTAAAGCTTAAATGTTTCAACAGTGCAATGCTAAGAAAAATTTCCCCATGGGAACAAAAGGGGAAAACTTCCCACAAACTGCTTTGTTTGACCTTAATTCAAAACTATTTTAATGCTATCATTGATCACCAATAACTTTCCCCATTTCATTTAAGTTTTTTATTTTAACGTAGCCTCCTTAACATCTTGGGTTGTATTATTTTAAACAGAAAATAATTTCAGTTCTTCTAAAATAATTGTTTTGCCTTGAAACTAATTAAGAATATCCCTAATATGTATATGCTCTCTGAACTTTATTCTGAGGCTGGAGAAAAAAAAAATATCTTCTTTCTCGGAAGGGCTATGAGGTCTTAACCTGGGCTGTAAAGGCTGCCCAACCTCATGTCATCAGTCTCAGGAGGGGGTGGGGGGTGGGAATCAAAGAACTTGGCTAAAGGTGGGGAGGTAAAAGGTCCAAAGGATTAAATTTCCGGCTCCCAAAATAACTCTGAGTATTCCTGCCACCTCCAAATCAGGCCCTGCACACTTCTTCATGCTGGCAGAGTGCCACTCTGCTGGCCCAATCCCAGGAGGCCCTGTGCAGCTATGGATAACACTCTATCTCCATGTGACAGCCCTCTTAGGGTAGCCCTAAGAGGCTGGGTAGCCCACTTAGTTAAGGATGGACATGCAACATGCATTTTCTCTGTTCTTAGACACCTAATCATTCTTCTCTTTCTCTAATGTTCACTCTCCTCCATATTTTTATAGGCTCCTGCAATGCTTCACGGAGAAGGCAATGGCACCCCACTCCAGTACTCTGGCCTGGAAAATCCCATGGATGGAGGAGCCTGGTAGGCTGCAGTCCATGGGGTCACTAGAGTCAGACACAACTGAGCGACTTCACTTTCACTTTTCACTTTCATGCATTGGAGAAGGAAATGGCAACTCACTCCAGTGTTCTTGCCTGGAGAATCCCAGGGACGGGGGAGCCGGGTGGGCTGCCGTCTCTGGGGTCACACAGAGTCGGACACGACTGAAGTGACTTAGCAGTAGCAGCAGCAGCAACGCTTAAGGACTGTTTCCAAGCTCAGTACTGGAAATGTGAGAACCATAATGTGAGAACCACTGTCATGATACCCTCCCCTCCCACCCGCCCCCCCCCCCAACATATCCACATCTCACCTGTACTATTTCCTGAAATTAGCACATGGTTTCACTTAAATGTTGAAACTTTTAAACTTTCATTTAAAGTTACTGTTTAAATTTAAGACCACTTTCCTTGCCATAAACAGAAGGCTCATATATAAATATAATTAAAACAAAAATATACAGTAATGGAATTTTAGTTGACTATGGCTGCTTGCTGCAGGCCTTGGGCCTGAGTCCTGCTCTTAGGTTAAGGAATGCTGGAGAAGTGTTGAAGAGACACACCAGCACCAAAGTGAGACTTGCTCCTTGAAACGGACTTGAAAGAGGATGGAAGAGAGCAACATTCTCATCTTATTTTTTAAATACCATGTATACGTAAAACGTAAGCATTTCCCACTTGGGAAACACTACTTTCAGGTTAGGCTCACAAAAGACAAATTTGTTGAAATCTAATAGGCCTCATCCCATTTCCCTCAAGTACTGAGTCACACTATTTACTAAATGTACTCAAAAACTTTTTGCACATCTTTTCTTATTGTTCACAGCGTTAGGTCAACCACCTGCTGTGGACTCTGCTGTGGATCGTGAGGCCGGTAAATGGGTCTTTGGATGCAGTGTAGCCCAAATCTTGACCCATCTCCGTTTTCCCGAAAAGAGCCTTTTCGAGGCCGAGGGTGATTTACCCAAGGTCACACAGAGGGTAGACTAATTTCTGTGTTCCTGCAGCCCAGAGAACAAGCTCTCTTGTCCCACGGGAGGCTTAATGTTGGGTTCCCCGGCTGGCGCTTGGCCAAGCCTCTAGCCTCCACCGTGTTGCTCGCGGTTGCCATGGCAGCGGCACACTGTTTCCCCGCCTCGTCTTGGTGACGTTTTGGGATCTGTGCCCAATAGGAAAGCAGCTCCGCGTCAAGCACCGCCTTTCGCGACGGCCACGGCCTTTGCGGCTGGGAGACAAGCGTTGACAGTGCTGGTCAGGCTGGCTCGGGTCGCGGCCGCGGCGAGTTACACCGTTTGCCAATCTGTCCGCGGACGCCGCTGCCGGAGACAGAGGCAGGGTGGTCGGGGTGGTGAGCAGCAGGCTTGA